>NW_028255809.1:0-111007 GCF_964263255.1 Lissotriton vulgaris | reverse complement strand
AAGAAAACCTTTTCCTCAGATCTCTGTTTTATTTACTGCACTAGTTTCAGAAATTGGTCTCAAGCAGGAAGAAGTCCTGCTGCGGTGTGTGCAGGACAACGTCACATAACATCACGTGTGGCCAGAGACAACTCTGCAACTCGTGCAACTGCGGCCTGCTGTTTTGACATCTGAAGAAGATGGGCCCAAAGAAAGGTGGCCATAGCTCCTCTACCAAGAAAGTTGCCAGTGCCAGTGCCAGTAATAAGGAGCAGAAGAAGCAAGTGGCGCCATTTACCAAGGAGACTGGTGTGCCCACAGAAAATTTTGTTGGCAAAAAATAAACTACGCCTGCAGCAGCGGTGTCCACCGGGGACCAAGCTGGGAGCAGCACCTCAGCAACATTGGTCTCAGTGCCACCACGCCAAGTTAGGCCCAAGGCCATGAGTGCCGCAGAGGCAGCCACTTTAATTGCTCAACCACCATCGACCAGTGATGTTGGCGTTGACTCATCTCAAGTAAATAGCATCCAATCAACGCAGGGTGTAACTCATCTGACGAGTGTTCAACCACAGCCGCAACGACAACAACAGGTGCAAAAAGGAGAGGCGCAAGGAGTGGCGCAAGTAGTGGCGCAAGGAGTGGCGCAAGTAGAGGTGCAAGGAGGGGCGCAAGGAGTGGCGCAAGTAGAGGCGCAAATAGAGTTGCATGGAGAGGCGCATGGAGAGGCACAAGTAGAGGCACATGGAGAGGTGCATGGAGAGGCACAACTGCCCACAATGCTTGTTCCTCCAGAAGTAGGGGCACAGGAGGAAATCGAGATTCAAGCTGAGGTATCATCCAAGCAAGCTACTCCTCCTGATGATCCATTGTCTTCCAGATCGCCAGCAAGAAAAAGGTCAAAGAGCGCTAGTACAAGTTCTTCTTCAAGCCCCCTTCCTTCAGATGATCTAGATCTTGATTGGAACCCACTAATACAGTCTGAAAGGGAGGCACGCCATGAGCCGACAAAGGTAGATAAGCCTAAAAGGAAGTTTCCTGCAAGGCTTTCACTTATGGGTGATGATGATGAAAAAGAAGTAGAAGTGGTGTATTCTGCTGCTGATGAACATTCTAACGATGACGACCCAGTCATCACAGTCGTCAATCCAGCGCCAGCGGGCATGCAGCAGACAGACATTTTTACCCTATCCCGAATTGCTGCTGAGGGGGATGTGGGCGGCGTGGCACTGGTACCACCACCAACACAGGTAACTACTACACCAACACGACCTATAGCTGCCATATTTTCTCTTCAGAAGGGCTGGCAGGGACCTCCATCCAGCTCGACCTCCGTTACCTTAAGTAGTGGTGCTGTAACTGGAAGTGATTCAGAAAAGGGGGTGGTGATGAACAGAGTGTCTGAGTTGAGCAGACCACTCTTACCCAGTCCAAAGATCAGGGCTTGATCCATCACCGTTATTTATCTCACTGCACCATCCCAGCTCAGAACCTGGCTATATGCAAATCAGTCTGTCCCTGGCCCAGTGCATCATGGGAACAGGGCACACTAAACTACCAAGCCAATTCTTCACCAGAAAGGAGACAAGCTACCGGGGACCGGTTTCTGGCATTTCAGCCGTCTTCGGCCCGGCTTGCTTGAATCCTGATGGTGCAGTGAGAAAGGGACTCATGTCTGAGTACACCCTGCCACACCTATAGTGGCCAAAAACGATTCAGAAAAGGGGGTGATGATGAACAGAGTGTCTGAATTGAGCAGACCACTCTTACCCAGTCCAAAGATCAGGGCTTGATCCATCACCGTTATTTATCTCACTGCACCATCCCAGCTCAGAACCTGGCTATATGCAAATCAGTCTGTCCCTGGCCCAGTGCATCATGGGAACAGGGCAGACTAAACTACCAAGCCAATTCTTCACCAGAAAGGAGACAAGCTACCGGGGACCGGTTTCTGGCATTTCAGCCGTCTTCGGCCCGGCTTGCTTGAATCCTGATGGTGCAGTGAGAAAGGGACTCATGTCTGAGTATACCCTGCCACACCTATAGTGGCCAAAAACGATTCAGAAAAGGGGGTGGTGATGAACAGAGTGTCTGAATTGAGCAGACCACTCTTAACCAGTCCAAAGATCAGGGCTTGATCCATCACCGTTATTTATCTCACTGCACCATCCCAGCTCAGAACCTGGCTATATGCAAATCAGTCTGTCCCTGGCCCAGTGCATCATGGGAACAGGGAAGACTAAACTACCAAGCCAATTCTTCACCAGAAAGGAGACAAGCTACCGGGGACCGGTTTCTGGCATTTCAGCCGTCTTCGGCCCGGCTTGCCTGAATCCTGATGGTGCAGTGAGAAAGGGACTCATGTCTGTATATACCCTGCCACACCTATAGTGGCCAAAAACGATTCAGAAAAGGGGGTGGTGATGAACAGAGTGTCTGAATTGAGCAGACCACTCTTACCCAGTCCAAAGATCAGGGCTTGATCCATCACCGTTATTTATCTCACTGCACCATCCCAGCTCAGAACCTGGCTATATGCAAATCAGTCTGTCCCTGGCCCAGTGCATCATGGGAACAGGGCAGACTAAACTACCAAGCCAATTCTTCACCAGAAAGGAGACAAGCTACCGGGGACCGGTTTCTGGCATTTCAGCCATCTTCGGCCCGGCTTGCTTGAATCCTGATGGTGCAGTGAGAAAGGGACTCATGTCTGAGTATACCCTGCCACACCTATAGTGGCCAAAAACGATTCAGAAAAGGGGGTGGTGATGAACAGAGTGTCTGAATTGAGCAGACCACTCTTACCCAGTCCAAAGATCAGGGCTTGATCCATCACCGTTATTTATCTCACTGCACCATCCCAGCTCAGAACCTGGCTATATGCAAATCAGTCTGTCCCTGGCCCAGTGCATCATGGGAACAGGGCAGACTAAACTACCAAGCCAATTCTTCACAAGAAAGGAGACAAGCTACCGGGGACCGGTTTCTGGCATTTCAGCCGTCTTCGGCCCGGCTTGCTTGAATCCTGATGGTGCAGTGAGAAAGGGACTCATGTCTGAGTATACCCTGTCACACCTATAGTGGCCAAAAATGATTCAGAAAAGGGGGTGATGATGAACAGAGTGTCTGAATTGAGCAGACCACTCTTACCCAGTCCAAAGATCAGGGCTTGATCCATCACCGTTATTTATCTCACTGCACCATCCCAGCTCAGAACCTGGCTATATGCAAATCAGTCTGTCCCTGGCCCAGTGCATCATGGGAACAGGGCAGACTAAACTACCAAGCCAATTCTTCACCAGAAAGGAGACAAGCTACCGGGGACCGGTTTCTGGCATTTCAGCCATCTTCGGCCCGGCTTGCTTGAATCCTGATGGTGCAGTGAGAAAGGGACTCATGTCTGAGTATACCCTGCCACACCTATAGTGGCCAAAAACGATTCAGAAAAGGGGGTGGTGATGAACAGAGTGTCTGAATTGAGCAGACCACTCTTACCCAGTCCAAAGATCAGGGCTTGATCCATCACCGTTATTTATCTCACTGCACCATCCCAGCTCAGAACCTGGCTATATGCAAATCAGTCTGTCCCTGGCCCAGTGCATCATGGGAACAGGGCAGACTAAACTACCAAGCCAATTCTTCACCAGAAAGGAGACAAGCTACCGGGGACCGGTTTCTGGCATTTCAGCCGTCTTCGGCCCGGCTTGCTTGAATCCTGATGGTGCAGTGAGAAAGGGACTCATGTCTGAGTATACCCTGTCACACCTATAGTGGCCAAAAATGATTCAGAAAAGGGGGTGATGATGAACAGAGTGTCTGAATTGAGCAGACCACTCTTACCCAGTCCAAAGATCAGGGCTTGATCCATCACCGTTATTTATCTCACTGCACCATCCCAGCTCAGAACCTGGCTATATGCAAATCAGTCTGTCCCTGGCCCAGTGCATCATGGGAACAGGGCAGACTAAACTACCAAGCCAATTCTTCACCAGAAAGGAGACAAGCTACCGGGGACCGGTTTCTGGCATTTCAGCCATCTTCGGCCCGGCTTGCTTGAATCCTGATGGTGCAGTGAGAAAGGGACTCATGTCTGAGTATACCCTGCCACACCTATAGTGGCCAAAAACGATTCAGAAAAGGGGTGGTGATGAACAGAGTGTCTGAATTGAGCAGACCACTCTTACCCAGTCCAAAGATCAGGGCTTGATCCATCACCGTTATTTATCTCACTGCACCATCCCAGCTCAGAACCTGGCTATATGCAAATCAGTCTGTCCCTGGCCCAGTGCATCATGGGAACAGGGCAGACTAAACTACCAAGCCAATTCTTCACCAGAAAGGAGACAAGCTACCGGGGACCGGTTTCTGGCATTTCAGCCATCTTCGGCCCGGCTTGCTTGAATCCTGATGGTGCAGTGAGAAAGGGACTCATGTCTGAGTATACCCTGCCACACCTATAGTGGCCAAAAACGATTCAGAAAAGGGGGTGGTGATGAACAGAGTGTCTGAATTGAGCAGACCACTCTTACCCAGTCCAAAGATCAGGGCTTGATCCATCACCGTTATTTATCTCACTGCACCATCCCAGCTCAGAACCTGGCTATATGCAAATCAGTCTGTCCCTGGCCCAGTGCATCATGGGAACAGGGCAGACTAAACTACCAAGCCAATTCTTCACCAGAAAGGAGACAAGCTACCGGGGACCGGTTTCTGGCATTTCCGCCGTCTTCGGCCCGGCTTGCTTGAATCCTGATGGTGCAGTGAGAAAGGGACTCATGTCTGAGTATACCCTGTCACACCTATAGTGGCCAAAAATGATTCAGAAAAGGGGGTGATGATGAACAGAGTGTCTGAATTGAGCAGACCACTCTTACCCAGTCCAAAGATCAGGGCTTGATCCATCACCGTTATTTATCTCACTGCACCATCCCAGCTCAGAACCTGGCTATATGCAAATCAGTCTGTCCCTGGCCCAGTGCATCATGGGAACAGGGCAGACTAAACTACCAAGCCAATTCTTCACCAGAAAGGAGACAAGCTACCGGGGACCGGTTTCTGGCATTTCAGCCATCTTCGGCCCGGCTTGCTTGAATCCTGATGGTGCAGTGAGAAAGGGACTCATGTCTGAGTATACCCTGCCACACCTATAGTGGCCAAAAACGATTCAGAAAAGGGGTGGTGATGAACAGAGTGTCTGAATTGAGCAGACCACTCTTACCCAGTCCAAAGATCAGGGCTTGATCCATCACCGTTATTTATCTCACTGCACCATCCCAGCTCAGAACCTGGCTATATGCAAATCAGTCTGTCCCTGGCCCAGTGCATCATGGGAACAGGGCAGACTAAACTACCAAGCCAATTCTTCACCAGAAAGGAGACAAGCTACCGGGGACCGGTTTCTGGCATTTCAGCCGTCTTTGGCCCGGCTTGCTTGAATCCTGATGGTGCAGTGAGAAAGGGACTCATGTCTGAGTATACCCTGCCACACCTGTAGTGGCCAAAAACGATTCAGAAAAGGGGGTGGTGATGAACAGAGTGTCTGAATTGAGCAGACCACTCTTACCCAGTCCAAAGATCAGGGCTTGCTCCATCACCGTTATTTATCTCACTGCACCATCCCAGCTCAGAACCTGGCTATATGCAAATCAGTCTTTCCCTGGCCCAGTGCATCATGGGAACAGGGCAGACTAAACTACCAAGCCAATTCTTCACCAGAAAGGAGACAAGCTACCGGGGACCGGTTTCTGGCATTTCAGCCATCTTCGGCCCGGCTTGCTTGAATCCTGATGGTGCAGTGAGAAAGGGACTCATGTCTGAGTATACACTGCCACACCTATAGTGGCCAAAAACGATTCAGAAAAGGGGGTGGTGATGAACAGAGTGTCTGAATTGAGCAGACCACTCTTACCCAGTCCAAAGATCAGGGCTTGATCCATCACCGTTATTTATCTCACTGCACAATCCCAGCTCAGAACCTGGCTATATGCAAATCAGTCTGTCCCTGGCCCAGTGCATCATGGGAACAGGGCAGACTAAACTACCAAGCCAATACTTCACCAGAAAGGAGACAAGCTACCGGGGACCGGTTTCTGGCATTTCAGCCGTCTTTGGCCCGGCTTGCTTGAATCCTGATGGTGCAGTGAGAAAGGGACTCATGTCTGAGTATACCCTGCCACACCTGTAGTGGCCAAAAACGATTCAGAAAAGGGTGTGGTGATGAACAGAGTGTCTGAATTGAGCAGACCACTCTTACCCAGTCCAAAGATCAGGGCTTGCTCCATCACCGTTATTTATCTCACTGCACCATCCCAGCTCAGAACCTGGCTATATGCAAATCAGTCTTTCCCTGGCCCAGTGCATCATGGGAACAGGGCAGACTAAACTACCAAGCCAATTCTTCACCAGAAAGGAGACAAGCTACCGGGGACCGGTTTCTGGCATTTCAGCCATCTTCGGCCCGGCTTGCTTGAATCCTGATGGTGCAGTGAGAAAGGGACTCATGTCTGAGTATACACTGCCACACCTATAGTGGCCAAAAACGATTCAGAAAAGGGGGTGGTGATGAACAGAGTGTCTGAATTGAGCAGACCACTCTTACCCAGTCCAAAGATCAGGGCTTGATCCATCACCGTTATTTATCTCACTGCACCATCCCAGCTCAGAACCTGGCTATATGCAAATCAGTCTGTCCCTGGCCCAGTGCATCATGGGAACAGGGCAGACTAAACTACCAAGCCAATTCTTCACCAGAAAGGAGACAAGCTACCGGGGACCGGTTTCTGGCATTTCAGCCGTCTTTGGCCCGGCTTGCTTGAATCCTGATGGTGCAGTGAGAAAGGGACTCATGTCTGAGTATACCCTGCCACACCTATAGTGGCCAAAAACGATTCAGAAAAGGGGGTGGTGATGAACAGAGTGTCTGAATTGAGCAGACCACTCTTAACCAGTCCAAAGATCAGGGCTTGATCCATCACCGTTATTTATCTCACTGCACCATCCCAGCTCAGAACCTGGCTATATGCAAATCAGTCTGTCCCTGGCCCAGTGCATCATGGGAACAGGGAAGACTAAACTACCAAGCCAATTCTTCACCAGAAAGGAGACAAGCTACCGGGGACCGGTTTCTGGCATTTCAGCCGTCTTCGGCCCGGCTTGCCTGAATCCTGATGGTGCAGTGAGAAAGGGACTCATGTCTGTATATACCCTGCCACACCTATAGTGGCCAAAAACGATTCAGAAAAGGGGGTGGTGATGAACAGAGTGTCTGAATTGAGCAGACCACTCTTACCCAGTCCAAAGATCAGGGCTTGATCCATCACCGTTATTTATCTCACTGCACCATCCCAGCTCAGAACCTGGCTATATGCAAATCAGTCTGTCCCTGGCCCAGTGCATCATGGGAACAGGGCAGACTAAACTACCAAGCCAATTCTTCACCAGAAAGGAGACAAGCTACCGGGGACCGGTTTCTGGCATTTCAGCCGTCTTTGGCCCGGCTTGCTTGAATCCTGATGGTGCAGTGAGAAAGGGACTCATGTCTGAGTATACCCTGCCACACCTGTAGTGGCCAAAAACGATTCAGAAAAGGGGGTGGTGATGAACAGAGTGTCTGAATTGAGCAGACCACTCTTACCCAGTCCAAAGATCAGGGCTTGCTCCATCACCGTTATTTATCTCACTGCACCATCCCAGCTCAGAATCTGGCTATATGCAAATCAGTCTTTCCCTGGCCCAGTGCATCATGGGAACAGGGCAGACTAAACTACCAAGCCAATTCTTCACCAGAAAGGAGACAAGCTACTGGGGACCGGTTTATGGCATTTCAGCCGTCTTCGGCCCGGCTTGCTTGAATCCTGATGGTGCAGTGAGAAAGGGACTCATGTCTGAGTATACCCTGCCACACCTATAGTGGCCAAAAACGATTCAGAAAAGGGGGTGATGATGAACAGAGTGTCTGAATTGAGCAGACCACTCTTACCCAGTCCAAAGATCAGGGCTTGATCCATCACCGTTATTTATCTCACTGCACCATCCCAGCTCAGAACCTGGCTATATGCAAATCAGTCTGTCCCTGGCCCAGTGCATCATGGGAACAGGGCAGACTAAACTACCAAGCCAATTCTTCACCAGAAAGGAGACAAGCTACCGGGGACCGGTTTCTGGCATTTCAGCCGTCTTCGGCCCGGCTTGCTTGAATCCTGATGGTGCAGTGAGAAAGGGACTCATGTCTGAGTATACCCTGCCACACCTATAGTGGCCAAAAACGATTCAGAAAAGGGGGTGGTGATGAACAGAGTGTCTGAATTGAGCAGACCACTCTTACCCAGTCCAAAGATCAGGGCTTGATCCATCACCGTTATTTATCTCACTGCACCATCCCAGCTCAGAACCTGGCTATATGCAAATCAGTCTGTCCCTGGCCCAGTGCATCATGGGAACAGGGCAGACTAAACTACCAAGCCAATTCTTCACCAGAAAGGAGACAAGCTACCGGGGACCGGTTTCTGGCATTTCAACCGTCTTCGGCCCGGCTTGCCTGAATCCTGATGGTGCAGTGAGAAAGGGACTCATGTCTGAGTAGACCCTGCCACACCTTGGTGGCCAAATACGATTCAGAAAAGGGGGTGGTGATGAACAGAGTGTCTGAATTGAGCAGACCACTCTTACCCAGTCCAAAGATCAGGGCTTGATCCATCACCGTTATTTATCTCACTGCACCATCCCAGCTCAGAACCTGGCTATATGCAAATCAGTCTGTCCCTGGCCCAGTGCATCATGGGAACAGGGCAGACTAAAATACCAAGCCAATTCTTCACCAGAAAGGAGACAAGCTACCGGGGACCGGTTTCCGGCATTTCAGCCGTCTTCGGCCCGGGTTGCTTGAATCCTGATGGTGCAGTGAGAAAGGGACTCATGTCTGAGTATACCCTGCCACACCTATAGTGGCCAAAAACGATTCAGAAAAGGGGATGGTGATGAACAGAGTGTCTGAATTGAGAAGACCACTCTTACCCAGTCCAAAGATCAGGGCTTGATCCATCACCGTTATTTATCTCACTGCACCATCCCAGCTCAGAACCTGGCTATATGCAAATCAGTCTGTCCCTGGCCCAGTGCATCATGGGAACAGGGCAGACTAAACTACCAAGCCAATTCTTCACCAGAAAGGAGACAAGCTACTGAGGACCGGTTTCTGGCATTTCAGCCGTCTTCGGCCCGGCTTGCTTGAATCCTGATGGTGCAGTGAGAAAGGGACTCATGTCTGAGTATACCCTGCCACACCTGTAGTGGCCAAAAACGATTCAGAAAAGGGGGTGGTGATGAACAGAGTGTCTGAATTGAGCAGACCACTCTTACCCAGTCCAAAGATCAGGGCTTGATCCATCACCGTTATTTATCTCACTGCACCATCCCAGCTCAGAACCTGGCTATATGCAAATCAGTCTGTCCCTGGCCCAGTGCATCATGGGAACAGGGCAGACTAAACTACCAAGCCAATTCTTCACCAGAAAGGAGACAAGCTACCGGGGACCGGTTTCTGGCATTTCAGCCGTCTTTGGCCCGGCTTGCTTGAATCCTGATGGTGCAGTGAGAAAGGGACTCATGTCTGAGTATACCCTGCCACACCTGTAGTGGCCAAAAACGATTCAGAAAAGGGGGTGGTGATGAACAGAGTGTCTGAATTGAGCAGACCACTCTTACCCAGTCCAAAGACCAGGGCTTGCTCCATCACCGTTATTTATCTCACTGCACCATCCCAGCTCAGAACCTGGCTATATGCAAATCAGTCTTTCCCTGGCCCAGTGCATCATGGGAACAGGGCAGACTAAACTACCAAGCCAATTCTTCACCAGAAAGGAGACAAGCTACTGGGGACCGGTTTATGGCATTTCAGCCGTCTTCGGCCCGGCTTGCTTGAATCCTGATGGTGCAGTGAGAAAGGGACTCATGTCTGAGTATACCCTGCCACACCTATAGTGGCCAAAAACGATTCAGAAAAGGGGGTGATGATGAACAGAGTGTCTGAATTGAGCAGACCACTCTTACCCAGTCCAAAGATCAGGGCTTGATCCATCACCGTTATTTATCTCACTGCACCATCCCAGCTCAGAACCTGGCTATATGCAAATCAGTCTGTCCCTGGCCCAGTGCATCATGGGAACAGGGCAGACTAAACTACCAAGCCAATTCTTCACCAGAAAGGAGACAAGCTACCGGGGACCGGTTTCTGGCATTTCAGCCGTCTTCGGCCCGGCTTGCTTGAATCCTGATGGTGCAGTGAGAAAGGGACTCATGTCTGAGTATACCCTGCCACACCTATAGTGGCCAAAAACGATTCAGAAAAGGGGGTGGTGATGAACAGAGTGTCTGAATTGAGCAGACCACTCTTACCCAGTCCAAAGATCAGGGCTTGATCCATCACCGTTATTTATCTCACTGCACCATCCCAGCTCAGAACCTGGCTATATGCAAATCAGTCTGTCCCTGGCCCAGTGCATCATGGGAACAGGGCAGACTAAAATACCAAGCCAATTCTTCACCAGAAAGGAGACAAGCTACCGGGGACCGGTTTCCGGCATTTCAGCCGTCTTCGGCCCGGCTTGCTTGAATCCTGATGGTGCAGTGAGAAAGGGACTCATGTCTGAGTATACCCTGCCACACCTATAGTGGCCAAAAACGATTCAGAAAAGGGGATGGTGATGAACAGAGTGTCTGAATTGAGAAGACCACTCTTACCCAGTCCAAAGATCAGGGCTTGATCCATCACCGTTATTTATCTCACTGCACCATCCCAGCTCAGAACCTGGCTATATGCAAATCAGTCTGTCCCTGGCCCAGTGCATCATGGGAACAGGGCAGACTAAACTACCAAGCCAATTCTTCACCAGAAAGGAGACAAGCTACTGAGGACCGGTTTCTGGCATTTCAGCCGTCTTCGGCCCGGCTTGCTTGAATCCTGATGGTGCAGTGAGAAAGGGACTCATGTCTGAGTATACCCTGCCACACCTATAGTGGCCAAAAACGATTCAGAAAAGGGGGTGGTGATGAACAGAGTGTCTGAATTGAGAAGACCACTCTTACCCAGTCCAAAGATCAGGGCTTGATCCATCACCGTTATTTATCTCACTGCACCATCCCAGCTCAGAACCTGGCTATATGCAAATCAGTCTGTCCCTGGCCCAGTGCATCATGGGAACAGGGCAGACTAAACTACCAAGCCAATTCTTCACCAGAAAGGAGACAAGCTACTGAGGACCGGTTTCTGGCATTTCAGCCGTCTTCGGCCCGGCTTGCTTGAATCCTGATGGTGCAGTGAGAAAGGGACTCATGTCTGAGTATACCCTGCCACACCTGTAGTGGCCAAAAACGATTCAGAAAAGGGGGTGGTGATAAACAGAGTGTCTGAATTGAGCAGACCACTCTTACCCAGTCCAAAGATCAGGGCTTGATCCGTCACCGTTATTTATCTCACTGCACCATCCCAGCTCAGAACCTGGCTATATGCAAATCAGTCTGTCCCTGGCCCAGTGCATCATGGGAACAGGGCAGACTAAACTACCAAGCCAATTCTTCACCAGAAAGGAGACAAGCTACCGGGGACCGGTTTCTGGCATTTCAGCCATCTTCGGCCCGGCTTGCTTGAATCCTGATGGTGCAGTGAGAAAGGGACTCATGTCTGAGTATACCCTGCCACACCTATAGTGGCCAAAAACGATTCAGAAAAGGGGGTGATGATGAACAGAGTGTCTGAATTGAGCAGACCACTCTTACCCAGTCCAAAGATCAGGGCTTGATCCATCACCGTTATTTATCTCACTGCACCATCCCAGCTCAGAACCTGGCTATATGCAAATCAGTCTGTCCCTGGCCCAGTGCATCATGGGAACAGGGCAGACTAAACTACCAAGCCAATTCTTCACCAGAAAGGAGACAAGCTACCGGGAACCGGTTTCTGGCATTTCAGCCGTCTTCGGCCCGGCTTGCTTGAATTCTGATGGTGCAGTGAGAAAGGGACTCATGTCTGAGTATACCCTGCCACACCTATAGTTGCCAAAAATGATTCAGAAAAGGGGGTGGTGATGAACAGAGTGTCTGAATTGAGCAGACCACTCTTACCCAGTCCAAAGATCCGGGCTTGATCCATCACTGTTATTTATCTCACTGCACCATCCCAGCTCAGAACCTGGCTATATGCAAATCAGTCTGTCCCTGGCCCAGTGCATCATGGGAACAGGGCAGACTAAACTACCAAGCCAATTCTTCACCAGAAAGGAGACAAGCTACCGGGGACCGGTTTCTGGCATTTCAGCCGTCTTCGGCCCGGCTTGCTTGAATCCTGATGGTGCAGTGAGAAAGGGACTCATGTCTGAGTATACCCTGCCACACCTGTAGTGGCCAAAAATGATTCAGAAAAGGGGGTGGTGATGAACAGAGTGTCTGAATTGAGCAGACCACTCTTACCCAGTCCAAAGATCAGGGCTTGCTCCATCACCGCTATTTATCTCACTGCACCATCCCAGCTCAGAACCTGGCTATATGCAAATCAGTCTTTCCCTGGCCCAGTGCATCATGGGAACAGGGCAGACTAAACTACGAAGCCAATTCTTCACCAGAAAGGAGACAAGCTACCGGGGACCGGTTTCTGGCATTTCAGCCGTCTTCGGCCCGGCTTGCTTGAATCCTGATGGTGCAGTGAGAAAGGGACTCATGTCTGAGTATACCCTGCCACACCTATAGTGGCCAAAAACGATTCAGAAAAGGGGGTGATGATGAACAGAGTGTCTGAATTGAGCAGACCACTCTTACCCAGTCCAAAGATCAGGGCTTGATCCATCACAGTTATTTATCTCACTGCACCATCCCAGCTCAGAACCTGGCTATATGCAAATCAGTCTGTCCCTGGCCCAGTGCATCATGGGAACAGGGCAGACTAAACTACCAAGCCAATTCTTTACCAGAAAGGAGACAAGCTACCAGGGACCGGTTTCTGGCTTTTCATCCGTCTTCGGCCCGGCTTGCTTGAATCCTGATGGTGCAGTGAGAAAGGGACTCATGTCTGAGTATACCCTGCCACACCTATAGTGGCCAAAAACGATTCGGAAAAGGGGGTGATGATGAACAGAGTGTCTGAATTGAGCAGACCACTCTTACCCAGTCCAAAGATCAGGGCTTGACCCATCACCGTTATTTATCTCACTGCACCATCCCAGCTCAGAACCTGGCTATATGCAAATCAGTCTGTCCCTGGCCCAGTGCATCATGGGAACAGGGCAGACTAAAATACCAAGCCAATTCTTCACCAGAAAGGAGACAAGCTACCGGGGACCGGTTTCTGGCATTTCAGCCGTCTTCGGCCCGGCTTGCTTGAATCCTGATGGTGCAGTGAGAAAGAGACTCATGTCTGAGTATACCCTGCCACACCTATAGTGGCCAAAAACGATTCAGAAAATGGGGTGGTGATGAACAGAGTGTCTGAATTGAGCAGACCACTCTTACCCAGTCCAAAGATCAGGGCTTGATCCATCACTGTTATTTATCTCACTGCACCATCCCAGCTCAGAACCTGGCTATATGCAAATCAGTCTGTTCCTGGCCCAGTGCATCATGGGAACAGGGCAGACTAAACTACCAAGCCAATTCTTCACCAGAAAGGAGACAAGCTACCGGGGACCGGTTTCTGGCATTTCAACCGTCTTCGGCCCGGCTTGCCTGAATCCTGATGGTGCAGTGAGAAAGGGACTCATGTCTGAGTATACCCTGCCACACCTTGGTGGCCAAAAACGATTCAGAAAAGGGGGTGGTGATGAACAGAGTGTCTGAATTGAGCAGACCACTCTTACCCAGTCCAAAAAACAGGGCTTGATCCATCACCGTTATTTACCTCACTGCACCATCCCAGCTCAGAACCTGGCTATATGCAAATCAGTCTGTCCCTGGCCCAGTGCATCATGGGAACAGGGCAGACTAAACTACCAAGCCAATTCTTCACCAGAAAGGAGACAAGCTACCGGGGACCGGTTTCTGGCATTTCAGCCGTCTTCGGCCCGGCTTGCTTCAATCCTGATGGTGCAGTGAGAAAGGGACTCATGTCTGAGTATACCCTGCCACACCTATAGTGGCCAAAAACGATTCAGAAAAGGGGGTGATGATGAACAGAGTATCTGAATTGAGCAGACCACTCTTACCCAGTCCAAAGATCAGGGCTTGATCCATCACCGTTATTTATCTCACTGCACCATCCCAGCTCAGAACCTGGCTATATGCAAATAAGTCTGTCCCTGGCCCAGTGCATCATGGGAACAGGGCAGACTAAACTACCAAGCCAATTCTTCACCAGAAAGGAGACAAGCTACCGGGAACCGGTTTCTGGCATTTCAGCCGTCTTCGGCCTGGCTTGCTTGAATTCTGATGGTGCAGTGAGAAAGGGACTCATGTCTGAGTATACCCTGCCACACCTATAGTGTCCAAAAACGATTCAGAAAAGGGGGTGGTGATGAACAGAGTGTCTGAATTGAGCAGACCACTCTTACCCAGTCCAAAGATCAGGGCTTGATCCATCACCGTTATTTATCTCACTGCACCATCCCAGCTCAGAACCTGGCTATATGCAAATCAGTCTGTCCCTGGCCCAGTGCATCATGGGAACAGGGCAGACTAAACTACCAAGCCAATTCTTCACCAGAAAGGAGACAAGCTACCGGGGACCGGTTTCTGGCATTTCAGCCGTCTTCGGCCCGGCTTGCTTGAATCCTGATGGTGCAGTGAGAAAGGGACTCATGTCTGAGTATACCCTGCCACACCTGTAGTGGCCAAAAACGATTCAGAAAAGGGGGTGGTGATGAACAGAGTGTCTGAATTGAGCAGACCACTCTTACCCAGTCCAAAGATCAGGGCTTGCTCCATCACCGTTATTTATCTCACTGCACCATCCCAGCTCAGAACCTGGCTATATGCAAATCAGTCTTTCCCTGGCCCAGTGCATCATGGGAACAGGGCAGACTAAACTACCAAGCCAATTCTTCACCAGAAAGGAGACAAGCTACCGGGGACCGGTTTCTGGCATTTCAGCCATCTTCGGCCCGGCTTGCTTGAATCCTGATGGTGCAGTGAAAAAGGGACTCATGTCTGAGTATACACTGCCACACCTATAGTGGCCAAAAACGATTCAGAAAAGGGGGTGGTGATGAACAGAGTGTCTGAATTGAGCAGACCACTCTTACCCAGTCCAAAGATCAGGGCTTGATCCATCACCGTTATTTATCTCACTGCACAATCCCAGCTCAGAACCTGGCTATATGCAAATCAGTCTGTCCCTGGCCCAGTGCATCATGGGAACAGGGCAGACTAAACTACCAAGCCAATTCTTCACCAGAAAGGAGACAAGCTACCGGGGACCGGTTTCTGGCATTTCAGCCGTCTTTGGCCCGGCTTGCTTGAATCCTGATGGTGCAGTGAGAAAGGGACTCATGTCTGAGTATACCCTGCCACACCTGTAGTGGCCAAAAACGATTCAGAAAAGGGGGTGGTGATGAACAGAGTGTCTGAATTGAGCAGACCACTCTTACCCAGTCCAAAGATCAGGGCTTGCTCCATCACCGTTATTTATCTCACTGCACCATCCCAGCTCAGAACCTGGCTATATGCAAATCAGTCTTTCCCTGGCCCAGTGCATCATGGGAACAGGGCAGACTAAACTACCAAGCCAATTCTTCACCAGAAAGGAGACAAGCTACCGGGGACCGGTTTCTGGCATTTCAGCCATCTTCGGCCCGGCTTGCTTGAATCCTGATGGTGCAGTGAGAAAGGGACTCATGTCTGAGTATACACTGCCACACCTATAGTGGCCAAAAACGATTCAGAAAAGGGGGTGGTGATGAACAGAGTGTCTGAATTGAGCAGACCACTCTTACCCAGTCCAAAGATCAGGGCTTGATCCATCACCGTTATTTATCTCACTGCACCATCCCAGCTCAGAACCTGGCTATATGCAAATCAGTCTGTCCCTGGCCCAGTGCATCATGGGAACAGGGCAGACTAAACTACCAAGCCAATTCTTCACCAGAAAGGAGACAAGCTACCGGGGACCGGTTTCTGGCATTTCAGCCGTCTTTGGCCCGGCTTGCTTGAATCCTGATGGTGCAGTGAGAAAGGGACTCATGTCTGAGTATACCCTGCCACACCTGTAGTGGCCAAAAACGATTCAGAAAAGGGGGTGGTGATGAACAGAGTGTCTGAATTGAGCAGACCACTCTTACCCAGTCCAAAGATCAGGGCTTGCTCCATCACCGTTATTTATCTCACTGCACCATCCCAGCTCAGAACCTGGCTATATGCAAATCAGTCTTTCCCTGGCCCAGTGCATCATGGGAACAGGGCAGACTAAACTACCAAGCCAATTCTTCACCAGAAAGGAGACAAGCTACTGGGGACCGGTTTATGGCATTTCAGCCGTCTTCGGCCCGGCTTGCTTGAATCCTGATGGTGCAGTGAGAAAGGGACTCATGTCTGAGTATACCCTGCCACACCTATAGTGGCCAAAAACGATTCAGAAAAGGGGGTGATGATGAACAGAGTGTCTGAATTGAGCAGACCACTCTTACCCAGTCCAAAGATCAGGGCTTGATCCATCACCGTTATTTATCTCACTGCACCATCCCAGCTCAGAACCTGGCTATATGCAAATCAGTCTGTCCATGGCCCAGTGCATCATGGGAACAGGGCAGACTAAACTACCAAGCCAATTCTTCACCAGAAAGGAGACAAGCTACCGGGGACCGGTTTCTGGCATTTCAGCCGTCTTCGGCCCGGCTTGCTTGAATCCTGATGGTGCAGTGAGAAAGGGACTCATGTCTGAGTATACCCTGCCACACCTAAAGTGGCCAAAAACGATTCAGAAAAGGGGGTGGTGATGAACAGAGTGTCTGAATTGAGCAGACCACTCTTACCCAGTCCAAAGATCAGGGCTTGATCCATCACCGTTATTTATCTCACTGCACCATCCCAGCTCAGAACCTGGCTATATGCAAATCAGTCTGTCTCTGGCCCAGTGCATCATGGGAACAGGGCAGACTAAATTACCAAGCCAATTCTTCACCAGAAAGGAGACAAGCTACCGGGGACCGGTTTCTGGCATTTCAACCGTCTTCGGCCCGGCTTGCCTGAATCCTGATGGTGCAGTGAGAAAGGGACTCATGTCTGAGTAGACCCTGCCACACCTTGGTGGCCAAATACGATTCAGAAAAGGGGGTGGTGATGAACAGAGTGTCTGAATTGAGCAGACCACTCTTACCCAGTCCAAAGATCAGGGCTTGATCCATCACCGTTATTTATCTCACTGCACCATCCCAGCTCAGAACCTGGCTATATGCAAATCAGTCTGTCCCTGGCCCAGTGCATCATGGGAACAGGGCAGACTAAAATACCAAGCCAATTCTTCACCAGAAAGGAGACAAGCTACCGGGGACCGTTTTCCGGCATTTCAGCCGTCTTCGGCCCGGCTTGCTTGAATCCTGATGGTGCAGTGAGAAAGGGACTCATGTCTGAGTATACCCTGCCACACCTATAGTGGCCAAAAACGATTCAGAAAAGGGGATGGTGATGAACAGAGTGTCTGAATTGAGAAGACCACTCTTACCCAGTCCAAAGATCAGGGCTTGATCCATCACCGTTATTTATCTCACTGCACCATCCCAGCTCAGAACCTGGCTATATGCAAATCAGTCTGTCCCTGGCCCAGTGCATCATGGGAACAGGGCAGACTAAACTACCAAGCCAATTCTTCACCAGAAAGGAGACAAGCTACTGAGGACCGGTTTCTGGCATTTCAGCCGTCTTCGGCCCGGCTTGCTTGAATCCTGATGGTGCAGTGAGAAAGGGACTCATGTCTGAGTATACCCTGCCACACCTGTAGTGGCCAAAAACGATTCAGAAAAGGGGGTGGTGATGAACAGAGTGTCTGAATTGAGCAGACCACTCTTACCCAGTCCAAAGATCAGGGCTTGATCCGTCACCGTTATTTATCTCACTGCACCATCCCAGCTCAGAACCTGGCTATATGCAAATCAGTCTGTCCCTGGCCCAGTGCATCAAGGGAACAGGGCAGACTAAACTACCAAGCCAATTCTTCACCAGAAAGGAGACAAGCTACCGGGGACCGGTTTCTGGCATTTCAGCCATCTTCGGCCCGGCTTGCTTGAATCCTGATGGTGCAGTGAGAAAGGGACTCATGTCTGAGTATACCCTGCCACACCTATAGTGGCCAAAAACGATTCAGAAAAGGGGGTGATGATGAACAGAGTGTCTGAATTGAGCAGACCACTCTTACCCAGTCCAAAGATCAGGGCTTGATCCATCACCGTTATTTATCTCACTGCACCATCCCAGCTCAGAACCTGGCTATATGCAAATCAGTCTGTCCCTGGCCCAGTGCATCATGGGAACAGGGCAGACTAAACTTCCAAGCCAATTCTTCACCAGAAAGGAGACAAGCTACCGGGAACCGGTTTCTGGCATTTCAGCCGTCTTCGGCCCGGCTTGCTTGAATTCTGATGGTGCAGTGAGAAAGGGACTCATGTCTGAGTATACCCTGCCACACCTATAGTTGCCAAAAATGATTCAGAAAAGGGGGTGGTGATGAACAGAGTGTCTGAATTGAGCAGACCACTCTTACCCAGTCCAAAGATCCGGGCTTGATCCATCACTGTTATTTATCTCACGGCACCATCCCAGCTCAGAACCTGGCTATATGCAAATCAGTCTGTCCCTGGCCCAGTGCATCATGGGAACAGGGCAGACTAAACTACCAAGCCAATTCTTCACCAGAAAGGAGACAAGCTACCGGGGACCGGTTTCTGGCATTTCAGCCGTCTTCGGCCCGGCTTGCTTGAATCCTGATGGTGCAGTGAGAAAGGGACTCATGTCTGAGTATACCCTGCCACACCTGTAGTGGCCAAAAACGATTCAGAAAAGGGGGTGGTGATGAACAGAGTGTCTGAATTGAGCAGACCACTCTTACCCAGTCCAAAGATCAGGGCTTGCTCCATCACCGTTATTTATCTCACTGCACCATCCCAGCTCAGAACCTGGCTATATGCAAATCAGTCTTTCCCTGGCCCAGTGCATCATGGGAACAGGGCAGACTAAACTACGAAGCCAATTCTTCACCAGAAAGGAGACAAGCTACCGGGGACCGGTTTCTGGCATTTCAGCCGTCTTCGGCCCGGCTTGCTTGAATCCTGATGGTGCAGTGAGAAAGGGACTCATGTCTGAGTATACCCTGCCACACCTATAGTGGCCAAAAACGATTCAGAAAAGGGGGTGATGATGAACAGAGTGTCTGAATTGAGCAGACCACTCTTACCCAGTCCAAAGATCAGGGCTTGATCCATCACAGTTATTTATCTCACTGCACCATCCCAGCTCAGAACCTGGCTATATGCAAATCAGTCTGTCCCTGGCCCAGTGCATCATGGGAACAGGGCAGACTAAACTACCAAGCCAATTCTTCACCAGAAAGGAGACAAGCTACCAGGGACCGGTTTCTGGCTTTTCATCCGTCTTCGGCCCGGCTTGCTTGAATCCTGATGGTGCAGTGAGAAAGGGACTCATGTCTGAGTATACCCTGCCACACCTATAGTGGCCAAAAACGATTCGGAAAAGGGGGTGATGATGAACAGAGTGTCTGAATTGAGCAGACCACTCTTACCCAGTCCAAAGATCAGGGCTTGACCCATCACCGTTATTTATCTCACTGCACCATCCCAGCTCAGAACCTGGCTATATGCAAATCAGTCTGTCCCTGGCCCAGTGCATCATGGGAACAGGGCAGACTAAAATACCAAGCCAATTCTTCACCAGAAAGGAGACAAGCTACCGGGGACCGGTTTCTGGCATTTCAGCCGTCTTCGGCCCGGCTTGCTTGAATCCTGATGGTGCAGTGAGAAAGGGACTCATGTCTGAGTATACCCTGCCACACCTATAGTGGCCAAAAACGATTCAGAAAAGGGGGTGGTGATGAACAGAGTGTCTGAATTGAGCAGACCACTCTTACCCAGTCCAAAGATCAGGGCTTGATCCATCACTGTTATTTATCTCA
Source organism: Lissotriton vulgaris (assembly GCF_964263255.1). Classification (NCBI taxonomy): domain Eukaryota; kingdom Metazoa; phylum Chordata; class Amphibia; order Caudata; family Salamandridae; genus Lissotriton; species Lissotriton vulgaris. The sequence goes on along the minus strand of NW_028255809.1, from coordinate 90,933 downwards.
CTGCACCATCCCAGCTCAGAACCTGGCTATATGCAAATCAGTCTGTCCCTGGCCCAGTGCATCATGGGAACAGGGCAGACTAAACTACCAAGCCAATTCTTCACCAGAAAGGAGACAAGCTACCGGGGACAGGTTTCTGGCATTTCAACCGTCTTCGGCCCGGCTTGCCTGAATCCTGATGGTGCAGTGAGAAAGGGACTCATGTCTGAGTATACCCTGCCACACCTTGGTGGCCAAAAACGATTCAGAAAAGGGGGTGGTGATGAACAGAGTGTCTGAATTGAGCAGACCACTCTTACCCAGTCCAAAGATCAGGGCTTGATCCATCACCGTTATTTACCTCACTGCACCATCCCAGCTCAGAACCTGGCTATATGCAAATCAGTCTGTCCCTGGCCCAGTGCATCATGGGAACAGGGCAGACTAAACTACCAAGCCAATTCTTCACCAGAAAGGAGACAAGCTACCGGGGACCGGTTTCTGGCATTTCAGCCGTCTTCGGCCCGGCTTGCTTGAATCCTGATGGTGCAGTGAGAAAGGGACTCATGTCTGAGTATACCCTGCCACACCTATAGTGGCCAAAAACGATTCAGAAAAGGGGGTGATGATGAACAGTGTATCTGAATTGAGCAGACCACTCTTACCCAGTCCAAAGATCAGGGCTTGATCCATCACCGTTATTTATCTCACTGCACCATCCCAGCTCAGAACCTGGCTATATGCAAATAAGTCTGTCCCTGGCCCAGTGCATCATGGGAACAGGGCAGACTAAACTACCAAGCCAATTCTTCACCAGAAAGGAGACAAGCTACCGGGAACCGGTTTCTGGCATTTCAGCCGTCTTCGGCCTGGCTTGCTTGAATTCTGATGGTGCAGTGAGAAAGGGACTCATGTCTGAGTATACCCTGCCACACCTATAGTGTCCAAAAACGATTCAGAAAAGGGGGTGGTGATGAACAGAGTGTCTGAATTGAGCAGACCACTCTTACCCAGTCCAAAGATCAGGGCTTGATCCATCACCGTTATTTATCTCACTGCACCATCCCAGCTCAGAACCTGGCTATATGCAAATCAGTCTGTCCCTGGCCCAGTGCATCATGGGAACAGGGCAGACTAAACTACCAAGCCAATTCTTCACCAGAAAGGAGACAAGCTACCGGGGACCGGTTTCTGCATTTCAGCCGTCTTCGGCCTGACTTGCTTGAATCCTGATGGTGCAGTGAGAAAGGGACTCATGTCTGAGTATACCCTGCCACACCTGTAGTGGCCAAAAACGATTCAGAAAAGGGGGTGGTGATGAACAGAGTGTCTGAATTGAGCAGACCACTCTTACCCAGTCCAAAGATCAGGGCTTGATCCATCACCGTTATTTATCTCACTGCACCATCCCAGCTCAGAACCTGGCTATATGCAAATCAGTCTGTCCATGGCCCAGTGCATCATGGGAACAGGGCAGACTAAACTACCAAGCCAATTCTTCACCAGAAAGGAGACAAGCTACCGGGGACCGGTTTCTGGCATTTCAGCCGTCTTCGGCCCGGCTTGCTTGAATCCTGATGGTGCAGTGAGAAAGGGACTCATGTCTGAGTATACCCTGCCACACCTAAAGTGGCCAAAAACGATTCAGAAAAGGGGGTGGTGATGAACAGAGTGTCTGAATTGAGCAGACCACTCTTACCCAGTCCAAAGATCAGGGCTTGATCCATCACCGTTATTTATCTCACTGCACCATCCCAGCTCAGAACCTGGCTATATGCAAATCAGTCTGTCCCTGGCCCAGTGCATCATGGGAACAGGGCAGACTAAACTACCAAGCCAATTCTTCACCAGAAAGGAGACAAGCTACCGGGGACCGGTTTCTGGCATTTCAGCCGTCTTCGGCCCGGCTTGCTTGAATCCTGACGGTGCAGTGAGAAAGGGACTCATGTCTGAGTATACCCTGCCACACCTAAAGTGGCCAAAAATGATTCAGAAAAGGGGGTGGTGATGAACAGAGTGTCTGAATTGAGCAGACCACTCTTACCCAGTCCAAAGATCAGGGCTTGATCCATCACCGTTATTTACCTCACTGCACCATCCCAGCTCAGAACCTGGCTATATGCAAATCAGTCTGTCCCTGGCCCAGTGCATCATGGGAACAGGGCAGACTAAACTACCAAGCCAATTCTTCACCAGAAAGGAGACAAGCTACCGGGGACCGGTTTCTGGCATTTCAGCCGTCTTCGGCCCGGCTTGCTTGAATCCTGATGGTGCAGTGAGAAAGGGACTCATGTCTGAGTATACCCTGCCACACCTATAGTGGCCAAAAACGATTCAGAAAAGGGGGTGATGATGAACAGTGTATCTGAATTGAGCAGACCACTCTTACCCAGTCCAAAGATCAGGGCTTGATCCATCACCGTTATTTATCTCACTGCACCATCCCAGCTCAGAACCTGGCTATATGCAAATAAGTCTGTCCCTGGCCCAGTGCATCATGGGAACAGGGCAGACTAAACTACCAAGCCAATTCTTCACCAGAAAGGAGACAAGCTACCGGGAACCGGTTTCTGGCATTTCAGCCGTCTTCGGCCTGGCTTGCTTGAATTCTGATGGTGCAGTGAGAAAGGGACTCATGTCTGAGTATACCCTGCCACACCTATAGTGTCCAAAAACGATTCAGAAAAGGGGGTGGTGATGAACAGAGTGTCTGAATTGAGCAGACCACTCTTACCCAGTCCAAAGATCAGGGCTTGATCCATCACCGTTATTTATCTCACTGCACCATCCCAGCTCAGAACCTGGCTATATGCAAATCAGTCTGTCCCTGGCCCAGTGCATCATGGGAACAGGGCAGACTAAACTACCAAGCCAATTCTTCACCAGAAAGGAGACAAGCTACCGGGGACCGGTTTCTGCATTTCAGCCGTCTTCGGCCTGACTTGCTTGAATCCTGATGGTGCAGTGAGAAAGGGACTCATGTCTGAGTATACCCTGCCACACCTGTAGTGGCCAAAAACGATTCAGAAAAGGGGGTGGTGATGAACAGAGTGTCTGAATTGAGCAGACCACTCTTACCCAGTCCAAAGATCAGGGCTTGATCCATCACCGTTATTTATCTCACTGCACCATCCCAGCTCAGAACCTGGCTATATGCAAATCAGTCTGTCCATGGCCCAGTGCATCATGGGAACAGGGCAGACTAAACTACCAAGCCAATTCTTCACCAGAAAGGAGACAAGCTACCGGGGACCGGTTTCTGGCATTTCAGCCGTCTTCGGCCCGGCTTGCTTGAATCCTGATGGTGCAGTGAGAAAGGGACTCATGTCTGAGTATACCCTGCCACACCTAAAGTGGCCAAAAACGATTCAGAAAAGGGGGTGGTGATGAACAGAGTGTCTGAATTGAGCAGACCACTCTTACCCAGTCCAAAGATCAGGGCTTGATCCATCACCGTTATTTATCTCACTGCACCATCCCAGCTCAGAACCTGGCTATATGCAAATCAGTCTGTCCCTGGCCCAGTGCATCATGGGAACAGGGCAGACTAAACTACCAAGCCAATTCTTCACCAGAAAGGAGACAAGCTACCGGGGACCGGTTTCTGGCATTTCAGCCGTCTTCGGCCCGGCTTGCTTGAATCCTGACGGTGCAGTGAGAAAGGGACTCATGTCTGAGTATACCCTGCCACACCTAAAGTGGCCAAAAATGATTCAGAAAAGGGGGTGGTGATGAACAGAGTGTCTGAATTGAGCAGACCACTTTTACCCAGTCCAAAGATCAGGGCTTGATCCATCACCGTTATTTACCTCACTGCACCATCCCAGCTCAGAACCTGGCTATATGCAAATCAGTCTGTCCCTGGCCCAGTGCATCATGGGAACAGGGCAGACTAAACTTCCAAGCCAATTCTTCACCAGAAAGGAGACAAGCTACCGGGGACCGGTTTCTGGCATTTCAGCCGTCTTCGGTCCGGCTTGCTTGAATCCTGATGGTGCAGTGAGAAAGGGACTCATGTCTGAGTATACCCTGCCACACCTATAGTGGCCAAAAACGATTCAGAAAAGGGGGTGGTGATGAACAGAGTGTCTGAATTGAGCAGACCACTCTTACCCAGTCAAAAGATCAGAGCTTGATCCATCACCGTTATTTATCTCACTCCACCATCCCAGTTAAGAACCTGGCTATATGCAAATCAGTCTGTCCCTGGCCCAGTGCATCATGGGAACAGGGCAGACTAAACTACCAAGCCAATTCTTCACCAGAAAGGAGACAAGCTACCGGGGACCGGTTTCTGGCATTTCAGCCGTCTTCGGCCCGGCTTGCTTGAATCCTGACGGTGCAGTGAGAAATGGACTCATGTCTGAGTATACCCTGCCACACCTATAGTGGCCAAAAACGATTCAGAAAAGGGGGTGGTGATGAACAGAGTGTCTGAACTGAGCAGACCACTCTTACCCAGTCCAAAGATCAGGGCTTGATCCATCACCGTTATTTATCTCACTGCACCATCCCAGCTCAGAACCTGGCTATGAACAAATCAGTTTGTCGCTGGCCCAGTGCATCATGGGAACAGGGCAGACTAAACTACCAAGCCAATTCTTCACCAGAAAGTAGACAAGTTACCGAGGACCGGTTTCTGGCATTTCAGCCGTCTTCGGCCCGGCTTGCTTGAATCCTGATGGTGCAGTGAGAAAGGGACTCATGTCTGAGTATACCCTGCCACACCTATAGTGGCCAAAAACGATTCAGAAAAGGGGGTGGTGATGAACAGAGTGTCTGAATTGAGCAGACCACTCTTACCCAGTCCAAAGATCAGGGCTTGATCCATCACCGTTATTTATCACACTGCACCATCCCAGCTCAGAACCTGGCTATATGCAAATCAGTCTGTCCCTGGCCCAGTGCATCATGGGAACAGGGCAGACTAAACTACCAAGCCAATTCTTCACCAGAAAGGAGACAAGCTACCGGGGACCGGTTTCTGGCATTTCAGCTGTCTTCGGCCCGGCTCGCTTGAATCCTGATGGTGCAGTGAGAAAGGGACTCATGTCTGAGTATACCCTGCCCCACCTAAAGTGGCCAAAAACGATTCAGAAAAGTGGGTGGGGATGAACAGAGTGTCTGAATTGAGCAGACCACTCTAACCCAGTCCAAAGATCAGGGCTTGATCCATCACCGTTATTTATCTCACTGCACCATCCCAGCTCAGAACCTGGCTATATGCAAATCAGTCTGTCCATGGCCCAGTGCATCATGGGAACAGGGCAGACTAAACTACCAAGCCAATTCTTCACCAGAAAGGAGACAAGCTACCGGGGACCGGTTTCTTGCATTTCAGCCGTCTTCGGCCCGGCTTGCTTGAATCCTGATGGTGCAGTGAGAAAGGGACTCATGTCTGAGTATACCCTGCCACACCTATAGTGGCCAAAAACGATTCAGAAAAGGGGGTGGTGATGAACAGAGTGTCTGAATTGAGCAGACCACTCTTACCCAGTCCAAAGATCAGGGCTTGATCCATGACCGTTATTTATCTCACTGCACCATCCCAGCTCAGAACCTGGCTATATGCAAATCAGTCTGTCCCTGGCCCAGTGCATCATGGGAACAGGGCAGACTAAACTACCAAGCCAATTCTTCACCAGAATGGAGACAAGCTACCGGGGACCGGTTTCTGGCATTTCAGCCACCTTCGGCCCGGCTTGCTTGAATCCTGATGGTGCAGTGAGAAAGGAACTCATGTCTGAGTATACCCTGCCACACCTATAGTGGCCAAAAACGATTCAGAAAAGGGGGTGGTGATGAACAGAGTGTCTGAATTGAGCAGACCACTCTTACCCAGTCCAAAGATCAGGGCTTGATCCATCACCGTTATTTAACTCACTGCACCATCCCAGCTCAGAACCTGGCTATATGCAAATCAGTCTGTCCCTGGCCCAGTGCATCATGGGAACAGGGCAGACTAAACTACCAAGCCAATTCTTCACCAGAAAGGAGACAAGCTACCGGGGACCGGTTTCTGGCATTTCAGCCGTCTTCGGCCCGGCTTGCTTGAATCCTGATGGTGCAGTGAGAAAGGGACTCATGTCTGAGTATACCCTGCCACACCTATAGTGGCCAAAAACGATTCAGAAAAGGTGGTGGTGATGAACAGAGTGTCTGAATTGAGCAGACCACTCTTACCCAGTCCAAAGATCAGGGCTTGATCCATCACCGTTATTTATCTCACTGCACCATCCCAGCTCAGAACCTGGCTATATGCGAATCAGTCTGTCCCTGGCCCAGTGCATCATGGGAACAGGGCAGACTAAACTACCAAGCCAATTCTTCACCAGAAAGGAGACAAGCTACCGGGGACCGGTTTCTGGCATTTCAGCCATCTTCGGCCCGGCTTGCTTGAATCCTGATGGTGCAGTGAGAAAGGGACTCATGTCTGAGTATACCCTGCCACACCTATAGTGGCCAAAACTGTAAGTGCACAACAGAGTCAAATTCGGCCTCGCCCATCCTCCACTTCATATGACATCGAAAGTAGCACCTCCACCACCACCACCAGAAATCTCAACTCCCTCAACTCTTTAGTATTAGCAAAAAGGCGGAAAACCTAGTTGTTTGTTCGATTTGTAAAACTGTAGTTAGTCGGGGTAAGCTTGGTACCAACTATGGTACCGGAGGCCAGAGAGGTCATCTCCAAAAACACCACACTATCCAGTGGGAGGCGCACCTAAGTAAGATCCGGGAAGCCAAAAGTACAACAAATCCAAATGTATCCATTGATATTGCATCTGATGATGACGAGGGGCTGATGATCGTGCAGGAGTGAGGTGAAGAGGCAACAGACATTTTTTCTGGTACACACAGTACCCCTGGCAGCAGCACTGCTGTAGTAGCACCCACACCCTCTACGCCAGCAACATCTATGAGGCACACTAAGAGTCTGGGAGAGACACCAATGCGAAAAAGTGCATCAATGAGCCTAACTGGGTTGAAGAATTCTGGATCATCATCATCACGTATGAAAATGGTCCAGACCACCATTAAAAGCATGTTTTGGTCTGAGGCGCCATTTGAACGCAACCACCAAACAACACGTCTTTATAATGCAATGCTGGCTAAAATGTTAGCGCTGGACCTTCTCCCTTTTTCTTTCGTGGAAGAGTTGGGTTTTCTAGAATTTGTGGCAACAGTCTGCCCTAAATGGTACGTCCGTAGCCAGTCCTATTTTGCCAGAGTTGCGGTTCCAGCACTACATCAAGATGTGCTGGGGGTAATTGGGGCAGCTTTGCAGAAGAGTACTGTTCACACTATCCACCTGACAACAGACATGTGGACCAGTTGCCAAGCCCTTGATTACATGTGCATCACTGCACACTGGTTCTCTTTTGCAGGGGTTAGAGACAAGTTATCTGCAGGTGTTGACCGTGCCACAATTTTTTAAGCTAGTCGGAAACATGCAACAGTAGCCATGTTTGCCATGGAGAAATCTCATACTGCAGTAAACATTTTGGAGGTGTTTAACAGTAAGATTTTTGAATGGCTGCATCCAAGAAAGTGCATGATTGGTTATGTTTCCATGGATAATGGCAGTAATATAGTTAGGGCCATGAATGATGGTGGCTATTTCAGATTGCCCTGTTTGGCGCACAGTATTAACATTGTTGTTCATGATTTCTTGAAAAAAGAAAACAAAGTCAGCAAGTTACTGACCACCTGCCGAAGAATCTGCACACATTTCAGCCATTCTTTTAAGGCCCGGAAGCAGTGGAGGATCATTCAACATGACCGTAGAGTGCCAGTCAGAGGACTCATCCAGGAGGTGGTAACACGTTGGAACTCAACCTTCTACATGCTTGAGCGTCTGTCTGTGCAGTGCTTGGTAATGAATGAGAATGTCTTTGCACTGGGTTTTGCAATGAAAGACATGAGGCTAGAGGTTGAGGAATGAGACCTAGTTAAAAGCCTGACAGACATGTTTCGTCCTTTTGAGGTCTTCATGCGTGAAGTCAGCAGGGCGGAATGTACTTTGGGCAAAGCTATCCCATTGTTGCGCAGGCTAGAGCACCAACTCAAGGCGGTCTTCAACGTTCAAAGATGACACTAACAAGCAAGACGCATATCAGTTGGCGGAGAGCTTATTAACCCACCTAGTTGACAAAAATACATACAGAACAACATTACATTTGTGCCACTATTCTAGATCCACGGTACAAAAAGGCACTGGCCAGCAATGCATTCATTCCTTTTACTGAAGCAGATGTTTCAAAGTACAAACATTGGCTAGCTCTGTCAGTCACTCGGTTCAAAAAAGAGCGGCAGGAAATTGAAGGAACCGGCAGAAGTACTACTGAATCAGCAGGCCACCCGGCATCAAGATCCACTTCTGTGGCCGAAGGCAGTCACTTTCGCTCACAGCCTTACCGACACCAACAACCGTATCATCATCCTCTCCTGCACCAGGCCCAGCACAATATTGTCGGATGCGGATTGGATAACTCATCAAGGGTTTGCTCGTTCCAGTGTCGATGCAAAGGCCTCAGATATTACGCAAAGTTCTGCACCCCTGGATGACCTAGAGTGGATGGTGCAGGCCTATCTGGATAACCCAACAGAGGTCTTCATTGATCACAACCCATTGCTGTATTGGCTTGGGAAAAGGGGTCAATGGCCACTGATCACCAAGCTGAATCTAAATTATTTGTCTTGCCCACTTGCAAGCGTGTCTTCTGAATGTTTTTTCAGTGCTGCTGTTGCCATAGTAACTTCAAAAAGGACCCGCCTCTCGCCCAAAAATGTGGAGAGGTTAACAATGATCATGATGAATCAGCACTTCATACCACCAAATTACAAAATACGTGAATCCACGCAGGAAGAAGAGACACCGACTTAGCTGACCTACTCCCGTCTCAACTCACACAGTTTGAGGATGAGCTCTACTTCCCTGACACCTAGGCCTGAAACTGACTTCCTTTTATTTTGTCCTGACTCCTTATTCACTTTTACTCCTGTGTGTCTTTCTTTGTTTTGCAACTTTTACCACAACAAACTCTAATCACAACAAATCCATCAGCAGCACTGTCTTTGTCTTATTTCCTTATTGAAGGTGCCACAGTCTGCAATCCTGAAGTTCACAATTTCACAACTCAGTCATGCTACCCCTATCCATTTCCCTCAAGGCAGATGGCTGGATTACGCAGAATGAAGAAACTGTCTCTTCGTAGACGAGTCCCCTCAAAATAAGTGGGACTGGAATTACTGACTATATGTGGATTCCTGACAGTTACTTCTGACACGAGAGGCTGCCCTGTGGTACAAGATGCGTACAAAAAGTGGAAAAGGTAATGATTAATGAGATGGCATGCAGTGGACAGCACTGGCTATCTGGCTCTGATGAAAGCAATTGCTGTTTGTTTGTTGTGCATGAAACTAATCATATGTCTTATTTTATTATTTAATCTTTTACACACTAAATGTTACTCAAGTCTACTCTGTTTTTTTTTACCTTGTTTAATTCAAATTGTAATTCTATTGCAGTGGCCGCTACTAGCATTTTTTAATATGCAAAATGTCCTTAGACGCACTGTGTGTGTAGACTGCGACTGCATGAACAACATTGAGTAGCGACCACAACCTGCTCTGTATGAAATTTAAAGGGGGGGAGGAGGTTACGATGATGAATGGCCCACTGATGATTGCCAAAGAAATAATCCCTTTGCACTGCAATCGGAAGTTAAAATGGAATAGAGTTAAGTGTCAAGAGGATAAATTGACCGCTATTAAGGAGTATGTCCAAATAGAATGCAGAGTCCTGGCATCCTACATGTCTCTGCAGGATAATGATCCAAGTTTTAATTTAGTTGAAGTGTATAAAAATTTAACGGAGAAGATCGGTGCCTTCTTCATTATGGGTGAAACCAGAGGCCCCACAAGAAATAACATTTACAACAAAAGAACCCCCTGGTATACGGCAGGTTGTAGGGCAAAGAGAAAGGCCACCTCGTCTTCGATTAGAAGTAATGATCCAATAGCAGTGAAGTTAGCCCGAAAGGACTACCAAAACTGTATTAAACTGGCCAAAAAGGAATGGGAGGAAGAGCACTGGCAGCAACTTAAACAAGCTGCTGTCTTAAAAGACTCAACTATTTTCTGGAATCTGGTAAACAATCTTGAGAGAAGAGGTGCAGAGCCCATATCAAACCACATTACCGAAGACCAGTGGTATACCCATTTTGCTAAACTATATTGTGATCCGATAACATTGGGGAATCACATAGAACTACCAACCTCAATTACATCTGAGACCCATAGTGATGCAGAAACCTTTCTTTCCAGGGAAGTGAACGATGCAATTGTAAATATATCACCTGGTAAGGCGGCAGGCCCGGATTGGCTTACTGGCGACCTATTATTGTATACACCTGAATTATGGTCTGACTTCATCGCTCTCCTAATGAATCTGATTCTTCAGGACACGCTGTACCTGAATCATGGAAAGGCGCTGAAGTGGTGACCATATACAAGAAAGGCAACAGGGAGGACCCTGCCAACTACGGACCAATAAGTCTAATTGATACCATCCAGAAAGTAGTTGGCAGGGACATTCAGCCTGATTCATCATTGGGAGGTTTTGCGAGTCTGAAATAGCGAATCATAAGGAATCGCTATTCCAGACTCGCAAAACGGGATTCATGTAGGAATAGCAACATTTTTTGCGATTCCTACTGATTCTTTATTTGCGATTAGCAAATTGCTAATCGCAAATAAGGAATAACTCCCCATTAATTCCTATGGGCCAAAAGGCCCGTAGGAATGAATGGGAAGTATTCCTTATTTGCGATTAGCAATTTGCTAATCGCAAATAAGATAGCGATTTAAAGGGTGCCAGGGGTGTCCAGAGGACACCCTGTAGCACCCCTTAAATGCTAATTTAAACAGGTGTTGCGCACACACATGTCCAAAGGACATGTGTGTGTGCAACATGCAACTCAGATAAATGCTTTTAAAAGCATTTTTATGAGTTTTCGCTATTTACCACGAGGTTTGACCTCGCGGTAAATAGCGGGCCGAAATTGCGAATTCGCAAATTTTAAATGGATGATGAATTGCATTTAAGGAATCTCAAATAGAGATTCCTTAAATGTAATTCATCGCAAAATAGCGAAATCGCTATTACCGATTTTTGCATTTGGGATGATGAATCCCAAATGCAAAAATAGCGCTCGCAAAGGGCCAGATTCTCAGAATCTGGCCCTTTGCGAGCCGATTTCGGCTTGATGAATCAGGCTGATTGTCACTAGAATAGGGTCTTGGATAGACGAAGGCAACATACTCTCCCATTTCCAGGCAGGCTTTAGACGAAATGTGGGAACAATAGATCAACAGCCTGATTCATGAAAAACGGGAATCTGAATTCATGAAGATTAGCGATAAAAAAATGCGATTCGCACGCGGGCGCAAATTCCGTTTGCGATTAACGATAATCGCAGAAAATTCGCTATTTCCGGCTACCCGCGTCGGGATTGCGATATCGCTAATTGCGAGATCGCAAAATCGCGAGAACGGGAAAACGGGAAGTCGCATTTCGAGCACAGTGATGACATCACAACCAGGAAGCAGCCAGTTCCCACCCCCATTCACCACATAGAGGCAGACCTCGAGTGAGCAAGTGGGAGAGCTCCTGCTATTCCACTGGTGATTCCTACTCTGCAACAACATTGCTGCCATGTCTGAGGAACCTGTTCCTGGCCCCAGCAACACCACAGTGCGGAAGAGGAAGCTCAAATTCTCAGAACAGGAGCTGGAGAATTTGATCGAAGGGATGGTGGCCAACCACGCCAAACTGTTCGGGAAAGACTCCAGAAGGGTCCCGGAGCAGGAAAAAAGGAGGATCTGGCAGGGAATAGCCTCCACCGTCAACTCCGTGGGTGTGGCCGATAGGTCACTCGACGAACTTAAAAAAAAGATGGTACGACCTCCGAGGTCGTGCCAAAGAGAAGGTGGCGGAGCGCCTTGGAGAGGCATCGGGCACTGGAGGTGGCGGACCCACAGTCCCTCCAAACACAGCCTTGGAGGACCAGGTGGAAGACACCCTTGAGAGGGAGGCGTGCATTGGATTCACACGTCTGGACTCATCCCGCCCCACCCAAGACACCCAAGGTAAGTGGCATGCGACTGCGACCCTGTCCCCTATGAATGTCCATGACCATATAGGCTCCCATAATGTTCCATAGTCATGCCATTGTTGCACATCAGGGAATGCCCTGAAGCATTGTGGGACATGTAGTGTGGCCACAATGTAGTAGTACCACAATGCAGCCAGACACGTTTCAAAGTACGCAAAGCCACAGCCAGTCAGGGAATGTCACCCAGCATGCATGTAGCAACTGCACGTCTGACAGATACATGCAACTAATGATCGTCCACTTACCCTCACAGGTGGCGCTGAAAGCAGCGACAGCGAAAGGCTGCTAATTGATGAGGAGGTGCCACCACAAGCACAGGCACCAGCCCCTGCCACTGCAACAACACCAGCAGCCAGGTCCACCAGCAGTGTGCCCCCTGCGTCTGGTGCACCACCTACAGCCACAGCCAGGCCCGCGACTATTGTGCCCCCTGCGTCTGGCGCACCACCTACAGCCACAGCCAGGCCCGCGACTAGTGTGCCCCCTGCGTCTGGCGCACCAACTACAGCCGCAGCCAGGCCCGCGACTAGTGTGCCTCCAGTCCCTGCCGCACCAGCAACGCCTGCTGTGACACCACCAGCAGCTGGTGCTACTACATCTGGGCCCGCGACAGCGGCAACACAGCGGCCAGCCACAGTGTTAGGCCAGCAGAGCAGGCGTGGCAGGTCTCGCCAGCACACCACTGCAGCAAGCAGCAGGAGGGGCAATGGACAGGGGCTGGCGCGAATGAGCGTCGAAAGACGCATGTTGCGTATCCATCAGCGCCTGGCACGGCAGCAAGGTGCCATACAGCTCCAGCTCTACAAGATTGGGCGCAATATAGCCGGAGTGGGTGACCGCATGGACCGCATGACGGCGGCCATGGTAGGTGTGGGGGACCGCATGGACAACATGACTGCAGCCATGGCAGGTGTGGGGGAGGGAATGGCTCGAATGACTGCAGCCATGGAGGCCAACACTGCAGCGATGACAACTCAGCGCAGCGCAGCACGCCGGTGCCACCATCAGCTCATGAGCCGGCTGGCCGCCTACAGCAGGTCCAATTATTTTGCAGCCAATGCAACTTCACAGTTGTCGCGGCGGTCCCTTGCACAGCAGCACCAACTCATCCAGTGCTGTGAGGATATGACCAGGGTCCTGGAGCACCTGACCACGGCGGTGACAGCACTACACCCTCCTGCTCTACCTGCCACTGTTGGGGGTGATGATGTCAGTGAGGGGACATCCAGCATGAGCAGCCACTCTGCCTCACAAGTCCCGCCACTCAGGCGCAGCACCAGGCCCACGGCAGGTACAGGTGCCCCGGAAGAGGATGAGCCTCAGAGGCGCTTGGGTGGAACGCGCAGGAGGCGCAATTGACTACATATGACAATTACATGCACAGGCTGACTATAAGCCTGCCCTGTCCTTTGACACAGCAGTATGCAGTAATACTGTTAGTAGAGAAGAAAGTTGCAGTGGTACCATTATTGTGATTGAAACAATTATATTTATTTTTGCAGCACACATTAGCGTTGTGTCATTATTACATTTTGCATGCATTTGTGATTTGTGGGGTGAGGGAAGAGGGTGCACTAGAAACTGTTCACTGTGATGTGGTTGCGACGTCTGTGGCCTTCAGCTGGGTTCTCCCCGCGTGCATGGCGCGCATGTGCAGGTGGCCGGTTGTCCCCTTCAGATTCACTGCCAGAGATGTCGACAGGTATCCGGCGCTTGGTTGCAATGTTATGTAGTATTGCGCAGACAGCCACAATGCGGCAGCACACTGCAGGACTGTAATACATGGCCCCACCTGTCTTGTGCAGTATGCGGAACCTGCTCTTGAGCAGGCCAAATGTCCTTTCTATGCAATTCCTTGTCCGTATGTGTGCAATATTGTAGCGCCGTTGCTGGGGTGTAGCAGGATTGAGGTATGGGGTGAGGAGGTATTCACGGAGGGCATAGCCACTGTCACCTGAATGAGAGGAGCAGAGGGTGATTGCCTGTGCTGCGCTGCTACCTAATAGCAATGTGACATTGTTGACAAAGTGTACTTACCAAGTAGGTGTCCTTCCCCAAAGTCTCCCCTGGCCAGTCGTGTGTGGAGGCCGCTGTGCCGGAATATGAAGGAGTCATGGCTACTCCCTGGGTACTGGGCCACAATGTCAGTGATGAATGTCTTAGCATTGCAGACCATCTGTATGTTGAGGGAGTGGTAGGACTTCCGATTGCGGAACATATACTCCGTGGCAGCTGGTGGGCAGATGGCGATGTGGGTACAGTCTATGCATCCGAGTACATGCGGAAAATGGGCTACATTGTAGAATTGTAGCTTGGTCAAGTCCAAATCCTGTTGGCTGGTGGGAAATGTGATGTGACGGTGTAGCTGGGTGAGCATAGCGTCAACAAAAGTCTGGAGGCAGCGTGACATGGTGGGCTGGGATATCCCCGCAGCTGCCGCTACTATCCCCTGGAAGCTCCCGGAGGCCAGGAGGTGCAGGCTACACAATACCTGCACATGTGTAGGCACCGCATTCGTACGCCTTGTTGGGTGCTGCATCAGGGGGTCAAGGTCCTGTATTAGCTGCATTATCATTTCCCCATTCAGCCTGTATTTGGCATATATCTGCTCTCTGGTTTGGCCCAGCAAGGTGACCCGCTGGCGGAAAATCCTGTCCTGGATCCTGCGTCTCCTCCGTGCTGCTCGCTGTAGCCTTCGACGCCTGACCACCATGTACATTCCTGGCATTGTGGAACTCCTAATGCTGCTGCTGATTGTCCTTATGTGTGATTGGTCAGGCCTGTTCCTCTTACTGATTGGCCAACGGTTTTTTAAAAGGAAATTTTTGATGGCTTTTATGGTTACCACCTGCTTTGAGTTGTCCTTAATTTGCGCCGCGCAAACTGCGATTTTTGGGTTTTTCGCTATTTGCGATTTTTCATGAATGCCGATTGCGATAGTATTGCGAATTCGCAATTTATTTCGCAGAATCCGTGGATTGTCGCATTTTCCGATTCGCTAATGCTCTCCTACCGGGATTCTGCGATTTTAATTGCGAATTCGCAATTATGGGTTTGCGAATTCGCTATTTTCTTGTTGAATCCCGATTACGGATATTGCGCCCGCAATTGCATTTTCGCAGCGATTGCGGGTGCAATTTAGCTTCATGAATCAGGCGGCAAGTCTTTAGGCTATATGCCATTTATTGGAAAACGGTGACTGTGGCAAAGGGTAGTCTATATCTGGCTTTTATAGACTTAAAAATGGCTTTCGATTTGGTCCCCCGAGACAAACTCTGGAAGGTGCTGTTGGATATGGGGTTCCCGAGTTACCTTCTAGAGATGATTGTAAGGCTTCATCAGGGAAACTACGCCAGAATTAGGTGGTGGGATCAGGGACAATTAACTGGGAGGGTGCCTGTTTCAGAGGGGGGTCCGCCAGGGATGTGCAATGGCTCCGACATTGTTCTCTCTCTTTATCAATGGGGTGGTAGACCATTTGAGGGAGGACTCTGCCGATGCCCTGTCCCTGGCGGGTGAGAAAACACCTACCCTCCTCTTTGCAGACAACACTCTCCTACTCTCCAAAAGCCCTTCAGGCCTACAGAAGCTTCTGGACAGATTCAGCCTATTCTGTGACGAAAGGGGGCTCACTGTAAACATGACAAAAATCAAACTGATGGTATTGTCCGCAAGGAAAAAAGCCTGGAAAATATGCATAAATCTGAATGGGTCACCAATAGAGGTGGAGGAGGAGTTTGACTACTTGGGCGTCAGGATTAACAGCAGAATGAAATGGGACTCCCATGTGGCCAAAATGCTGCTAAACCTCAAAAGAGCTTCAGGAGCAATCCTGAGAAATCAGCGTTTGTCCATTAGCAGACCTGTAGCTCCAGCTCTGGCAGTCTATGATGGCAAGGCTTTGGCCTCTGCAGTCTATGGCTCGGAGCTGTGGGGTTGTGAGAATACCACGGACTTGGTAAGAGCGGAGAACATGTTTATGAGAGATCTAGTCGCCCTCCCGCCTTCCACCCCTTTAAAACCCCTCTTTTTAGATGTGGGTAAGCACACAATTGCAGACATTATACGCCTTCGTCCTTTGCTGTTCTGGGTGCGCCTATGAAGGACCCCAGAACTAGCAAACTACGCCCTGTTGTTGGATGAGCTGATCAAATTGAATAGTTCAAATAAGATTCACTGGCTAAACAAACTGAAGCAGCTAGTTTTGAACTTAGGGTTGGGATAATTCTGGAACTCCCAATCCCCGCCCCATAAACTAATTATCAAAAAAATCTATTGGGAATGGGTACAGGTGGAGGAAGCAAAAAGTATGAAATGGGGGGTTCTAACCACCAAATTTATGGAACATAAATCCATCAAGAAGATTGAACCCTTACTAGACTTCATCCAAATCCCAAGAGACAGGTCCCTCTTCCTGAAAATGAGATATGGGGTACTCCCCCTGAACAAATTCAGGGAGGGATAGAAAGGCTTAAGGAATCACACGAATACTTGCCCTGGGTGCCCTTGCACGAGCAAATCTCCACCACATTTCTTGTTCGCTTGCATAGCATACAAAAACCCAGGTCAAGATGGTTAAAACCGGTGTGTAGAGCGTTGGGAGTGAGAGATTTTAGGATCGCTCTACGCATCCTCTCAACAGACACTTCATCTCTGTTTGTCGTATGTGGGATTGCCAAGTACTTATCAAATGTGTCGTTTATACGTACAAGGCTGTTAAACATTGCTAACAGCTAGGCTATGGCACCGTACTGGATATTTTAATCATCCATTGTATATGCATCATGACTTTTACTATACAACTATGTTTTTTTAAATGTAAATAACATTTTTATTCTTTTAAACTATGGAATGAATTGATTCAGACATTTTAAATCAAGGGTTATATGTCTAAATTGTTTGTACTTTTATGATATGTATATATCGAATAAAGTATACTACAACAACAACATTGAGTTAGCCAATATACCATGATGATGATGAGTCTTGATGATCAAAGTTATATAATATATTTTTTCTATACAGTCACTCACTGGTAAGGATGGATCATCATCTTCGGTTTACTGAAGAACTATGGCAATTTCGTGAGTGGCAAACAGGTAAACCAGTCAACAACAACTAAAGCAGAACTACGTGTCTGTCTAGTCATGGTATGGTGGTCGAGCCAGTGTAGGGTTGTTATGCCAGAGTCCAGAAAGCAGTTCATGTAAAATAGCGGCTATGTGGCTTGCTGCATACAATTAGATATGCTTTGTCTGTCTGTGTCAACGAGTTATGCTACATCAGGTTGCTTCACTCGGTGGTGCCTGCCTTGACCGTCTGCATGGCCCTGGTCTGCTGTGTGCTAATTACTATCCTTGAAAAGGAGACTCAGAGTACGCACTTTAGAAATGATGCTTGTATGTAATACTGTTGCCTCTGAAACTGAAAGTGTTATTTTTGCCCTACACACCATACCTTATATTTTTTTCTCCATGGTGTTTTTTAATATCACTTCCTGCTTTTCCATCAACAATTACAGGCCGGAGTTTACCCTGTTTGGTGGGAAAAACGATTAACTCGGGCTTACCATTAGCGATCCGCCAGGCAGGCAGTGGACAGTGTGTCTGGTCACCAAGATTGATCGACGGAGCGTCAGATGGAATGGAGGAGCACCACGAATAAGAGGAATGGCTGGATGCATGCAAATTCCCAAATTGAACAGGACAACTACAACATACAGTTACAGTATCCTTTTCACTTCTCCTTATGTTATAAATAATGTTATTGTTGTGAACTTCTATGAGTGTGACTTTGTGTGTTTGTTTGCTCTCTGCTTCAAATTCATCCCTCCAGCTATTGGATGTAAGTACTACTTTTCAGTAACCTAACCATCCATTTAACAAACAACTTCATGCAAGCAGTAATGTACTTCCTTTATGTCCCTTAAAGATTTATGGATATTTTTGATTCCAAAGATTTGTTTTTCTACATTTGTTGTTTGTCCATGCTGTGTTTTCTTTTCGGCTCTCCACAAAACTTTCCCAAAAACCCCCATTCCCATCTAATTTTCAAACCCTAACCCTCTTCCCCCGGGCTGTGTGGTTTTCATTGACTAAATGACAACAATAATTTCACACACTTGCTGGGGAGGATAAGCTCAAAGCAACAGAAAATCAATTTCAAGGCTGGTGAAGGAATCCGAAGATATATTCTTATTATTATTCTGCTTGTTGATACACACCCACCATGAGTATTTGCAAATCAAATCAGAATTTCATGTGCGCCATCAAGTGGATGGATTGATCATCAACAACATCCTCCTCCTACACGTGACAAATTGAATGCTTACGCTGCTGTGTCCTTCACCTTCAGTACTATTTCTTGTAGTAGCCATACTCGACGCAACTAGTACTTATATTTTGAATACTTTAGCATTACAACTTATGGCACTGTTCTTGTGTACTGTACTATCTATCGTACTGTTCTAATGCTATGCTCATGCCACTCAATGTTTTGTTTCCTTTTTTTTTCATATGCTGCTACTGCCAGTGTGTACCACTACTACTACCACCCCAACAATGACATTTCATCCGTCCAGGATTCCATAGCCAACCTTAATCGCCATTTGCCATGCAGCCAGCCCTGTGCCTAGCCCTATTCTCGAAAATGAATCACAGGTAAGATAAGCATTTTGGGGGGGGAAGAATAATGGCATAGGAGGAGAGGAGAGACTGACGGTAGTACTAGTAAAGCAGTAGGACAAATTAATTTACTAACTCTGTCAGTGGTACTTTTGGACAAATTTGGGCGATTAGACAATTTGAATCAACCAGCCAGTTAAGTTTCAGGAAAACAAACCCACCCCTGCCTCCCTGACAAAACAGTAAAAAGTAACAAAAATAAACTATCCCACAAGACCCGACCCACCCCCCTCCCTAACCCCAACCAATGTCCATGAAATAAATGTCCCCAAAAGTTCAAATACCCCAACGCCCAATTCCTACCCCCCAAACGTCTTGAAAAAAGGGGGAAGGGACAGTCTCTCCTCTACTTCCACCGGCGGTATCCTTTGGCCAGGTGGTCACAGTGCTCTCTCCTGAGGTCCTTTAGCAGGGCTATCAGCCTCGCCACCTCCTGCTCAAGGTTGGACACTCTGAGGGTCAAGCGGTGCACATGACCCTTGCACTTGCAGGTGCTGTGGGGGGCAGCTTTTGTTTTTGCTGCTCGGCGGTGGCGGGTGGCTGCTAGACCGCGGCTCTGTACCACCAGAGGATTGCGCTGACCGTATGACCCAGGGGCAGTGGAGGAGGATGCAGCTGTTGTCAATGTCGACTGCGATTCCTCCTCCTCCTGGGCTACCAGCCTCTGATATTCGGCGACAATTGCCTCCAGCTTCCGTTGCTGGGCCCATCTAGCCAACTCCTTCCTTGTTAGTTTGGAAGGACTATCTATATAAAGAAGGAAAAACATACTGTAACCAATGCTCTTTAAGATTAACACAAAATAATTCAGCAGAAAGTTGTGTCACAGTAGCACTAGCAAATTGCAAGCACAGTACATAACATTTGAGGCACGTATCTATCTAACCTCCCACTTCATCACCCTCTGCTCTAACATTAGTGGGAGTTTCAGGAATTCTACTAGCACTATATGGACTCACTACATTGGACTCAGACAGTACACCAGTTTTCTTCTTCTCTCTTGTTTAGTGAAATTGGTATGTAAACTTGTGGAAGCCGGCATAATGCCAGCGCAGTCAACTTGCACCCGAAAGAAATAGGCGCAAGCCATGATGACACAGAGCTGCGTTACTGTTACCAGTACAGTACATGCAGGTGGTGAAGCGCTTACTTTTCTATTACGGGTGGCACTGGCCATTCTCTGTTACAAGGGCTACTGCTTAATTAATTTAACTTTCACCCTGCCCTGCCCTGCCCCTTAGTACTACAAAAGGAAAATGAAGAAGATAAATAATATGATCATCTATCCCTTCACAGGATATTTGCTTACATATGGGATGACATTTAGGTGCTTTGTTTTTGATTGAGTGAACACCGATTGGCCACATATGAATGACAGAGTTGTAAAAAAATAATTAACAGAGTGAGTGGTCACCGTAATCGCCGGATATATGCTGTGCTTGCAAACTACTGTTACTAGTCATGGTAGTATTCTAAAAAATGACAACTTCTACTTTCCTCGGCTTTGCCACTCTGGCACGGACGTGCTGTGTTACTTCACATGCTCTTCAAAGTAACACTCTTCATCCAGTGACCGTCTACTCTGTCTACACACACCTATGCTAACTATGAGGAGGATACCATCCAGGCAGGCCGGGATACATCCATTCAAAGTAAATGTCAATCATTCTTCTTAATGTCTGACTCTCAACTGGACAAACCTTACTTTTTCTCACCGAAAAACAACCTTTTTATTTTATTTTGTAAAACGCCAACCATGCATCCGTGCTTGACTTGCATTTGAATTTGAACCAAAGGATATATTGCGCACACATACAATTTCTGTTTCACCCACCCAGGCAGTCCTCTTTTCTTTCTCCTTCCAGCCATCCTTGCTTCAGCCTACAAAAGGCCATTCATCAGATTCCCAGCCACCTCAGGCAGCATTCAAAAACAAGTATCATTCTTTGCCAGTCATTAATTTTCACTTGCTTGTCCTTCCTTACACCCTTCTTTCCCTTTTAGTTCATCCCATCCATCAAGTTCATCTCTGATCTGACTTGGCTTCTCGATAAAACTTTCACAGCTGAGTTGAAGTCAAATTTAGAGGAGGCCATTGGTTACTTGTCAACTCTCGCCGTTATTTACATTTTTAAAGAGTACACACAGAGCTAGATGTTTTACTCTTAATAAGGCTTTAAAACTTACATAGACTATGTGGTTTTTGGTCATGAGTGAGTGAGCGAAAGGGTTTGCGATTTGCAAGCATGAGTCCGTGACTCTGAGAGGTCGGGACTCTGACTCCATAGTCTTATATTCTGGGTTGTATAATCATTGGGGACCATAGCTGCATTCAGGAGCTAAATAATGACTCTGACACACTAACTAGTCAGTAAGGAGATTGGGGGTTCAACTTCTGTTATGACTGAGGTATGTGGAAAGTCTAACTGCGCCCATTATAATTTATAAACAATGCCCTATTTCCTGTCCATAGTTCTGTATGTGCAGAATAGTCCCTGCAACAGTAGTAGTATGTCCTCCTATCCAATCAAAAAGTAAACTAGTATCTTATTCTTGGTGGCCATTGACATTTTATTGTTGGGAATTGTCAAAGCATAAACCTTTAGAAGACTTCAATAGACATTATGGACAACCCAGAGGACTGCACTCAGTGCCTAGAGCTATTGCTGAATAGAATAGGAGTTTTGTTTAACACCCTTTGCCAACTGTGAAAGCTTAGCTAGCTACACAGAAAGAAAATAATAATCTAGGAGTACCACAGAGAGGCAGGATAAGAATTTAGAAACAGTCTAAAAGAAGATCAAAGACGATTTAGGAAAAAGTTGAATTATGAGGAACGTATGGAATAAATAGGTACTGTAAACGATAGGGAAGTATAATTATTAATATTAACAGGAAAACTTACTGGGCCAGGAGAGGAGATCTCGGCGGACCTATCCTGGCCTTCTGCTCTGCCGGCGCCGCTACCTCCACCCCTCTCCTCTTGCCCCTGGGGTGATCTGATGTACATGAAAGAAAGACACATACATGGATGATTGTTGTGAACCAAATCAAACTTTTAAAAAAAACAGTAACAAATTATTTTGGGGAAATAGACAACAATTGCACTAAATTTATTGACCTATCTGCTGTGGTCTACTAGGATATTAGTATTGCTGGATTAACGGACCATCTACTTGGAAAGTTATGTAACTCCCTAAACCAACTACAAAAAGCTTCTACTAGGACTGGCAGGCAGCACTCCACAGCACGCGAAGTGACAGACACAGTCCACCATGATTGCAGACCACTAAAAAGCTTCCAACTAAATAACTAGTCATACTATACTCAAACTATCAATCCACCACCACTATCTCTTCTTAGTGACAGGAGTGCAAGGAAGGACTGGACTTGAGTCTCTAGTGTCTAGCATTACGCAGTTCTGTAAAGTACACTCATACATAATCACTCAGGCCAAATGAGCACCAAATTGAAAACAAGTAAGCATAGTAGCACTGTCAGTGAGCAGGTGACCACCTGCAATCACAGAACCTTTTGAAACATAATTTACCTGCAATGTAATCTCTAGTGTCTAGCATTACTCAGTTCTGTAAAGTACACTCATACATAATCAGTCACCTTTTGAAACATACTTTACCTGCAATGTAATAGGCAGCATTCTTGCTCTTCAGAAAAAAGAAATATTTGCAATATCATAACACAGAGCAGGAGAAAAAAAAATTTAGTGATTAAATAGATACTCGTACTCACCCAGCCCAGGGATCTCGACACCAAGCAGGTTGAGCAGGTCTTGTTCCCGATCAGGATGTTGGACCACCGGTGTGTCGCCTGGTTGTAGGTGCGCCAGACCCCAGACTCCCGACACATGGCACGGCACACCTTCCCTCATAGCTGGCGATGCTCTCGGAGCCCTTACCCGGTACTGGGCCTGCCGCCTGCCGCGACAGTCTTGGGGAGGTGGCGCTGTACAAAGAACACCAGTGCGGCCACCTCCACCGCGCTGAAGATCTCCCAGGGACTCATTGATTCCCCCTTAACCTCCCACAAGGGAGTTTTCCCCTTGGACTTGCCGGCTCCCTTTGCCATGGCCCTGGGTAAAAGAGAAGGAAAGAATAGGGAACAAAAAGTAAATGAAAGGAAAGAGAGAGCTAAACAAACAAAGTAGTTATTAAAGTAACAAAAAGTTGAAAAAAACACAAAATATAGATGTAGAAAAATAGAGAGATAGATAATGAGTAAAAAAAGATCAAAAAAAGTTCAAAGAAGCAGAGGATTGCAAAGATTAAAGCAGGATAGAAAAAGCATGCCCATAACCATAGCAATGAATGAAAAACAAGATGGCCACGCCCATTTCAACCACGTGGGTAAGTTTGCGCGAAACATTTCCCCCGCGAGCATGCAAAAATGGACGCAAACACGTAATTCCGCCCCGCACGTAGGAAATGCCCAACGCGAGCATGCAACTTGCGCCGGATATACGCAACACGAACACTGAAAACAAGATGGCCACGCCCATGTACGACCGCATGGGTAACTTCGCGGTAGCTTCACTGAAAAAAACTCAGCAAACAATCAAAAATTAAAAATCCGCAAATTTGCTTATTTTGCGGACCAAGAGTACGTATTTGCATGAATTCACGTACTGCAAAATTCGCTAATTTTGCCCATATTTAAAAAATAGTATCCCTGCAGGGAGTACTAAAATGAGAGGCAATCCGCCAAACAAAGAGTGCACGAAGTTTGGAAATATTCCTAGGACTGCTTCAAACGGTGCTAACAGTCCTGAAAAAACTGTCTTAAATGCATGTACAATACCACTCGTATCAGACATGTTTAAGATACGACAACATTTCCGAGAAATGTTTAGGGCAAATTGTAGTTAAGAGGGCATGTATCTTTGCAGAGGTCCTTGCGACTTGCAGATCATAGGTCTCTTTGGCCGAGGTCAGTAGCACAGTTTTCTGTAAAAGAATGGCTTTCATTCTGCTTAAAGTATCAATTCATATAGAAGAGATGCTCAGTGAAGACCATAAAGGTGACTCCCGGTCTGTCTTACTTTTTGGAAACAATACTTGCATACAGCAAGTGACCCTGGCTGACACTATTACAAGATAGGGTAAACCTGGCAACATGCCACAGCAGCTGTGATCATTCAACATGAAGTAACTTCCATTTGAAAGTTGTCCAAAAATTGGATCAATCACAACAGCTGGTGAACCTAGCAGGTGGCAGGATAAATTGTTAGAGGAACCATCGCAGGCCCTGTTTAGATTAATACCCTGATGCTTAGCGCTTTTTCACAGATTTTACCACTAAGAAAGACTTCTTTTCTCTCACTCCAATATCTCTGTGTGTATGGTAATTCCCAGGATGTCTTGATGTATTCTTTACCCATCCTTTCATATGTTCCAACTGGTATGTGTTTTAGGCAATACTGAAAATAGAAAATTGTAATAGGCAGAGGGATTGTTCCATGTATAATCCATTCAGTAGTTGGCTTTTCAGCGACAGTAAATGGCAATCTTTCCAGTTTTTCAGTGCTCAGCGCGGTATAGTATGCTTCCCTCTGTGCCAATTTGATCTGTTTATCAGTGAGATTGAATTCTGAAAACAGTGATGTAGTATTGAATAAACGCCAAGGCACATAGCCTTAATGTCGGTTTTGTAACGTCCAGCCTAATCGCAAAATAGAAAGTAATTGTGACTGACCATGTTGCAATATGACCAAGATCTTAACCCATTGTCAACTACAGAGAGAGTTTTTTCTAAATGAATACAATCAATTTCTTGTATCCTTTCAACACTCTATGCTTGCATAATCTTCCATGCTTCATTATAAGCAGCATAGATACCAGCATATATAAAACATTTATGACGCAGTGTTCTTGGTCCTAGAAAGAATTCCCTAAGATCAGCACCTTTTTTAAATAAAGATAAGTGTTGGTTTACATCCTTAAGTGAAGATCTATGTCACCATTCAAAGCAAAGTTTCCCTACACTGTATGTTGTTACTATTCCTGGATGCTGTCTCTGGACATATCTTGGATCTGGCCTAGTGAATGTGAAACCCTGTGTTTTGTTCAGAAATCTATCTTGACAGTAGTTTGTGTCTGTGGGCCAGATTAACCATTTTTTCCAATCTGGATCTGTTCTGTTGTGATGTAAAATAGTATGTACGTTGATCTCCCCCTCTGAAGTGTTACTGCTATCAGGTGTAGGTGTGTGTATTGACAGATAGTTTAGGTCTTTTATTTTGGCTAACCCAAGACAAGATATCTGATGAACAGTGTCATTCAAAAACATAATGTGCTCTGGGATGATGCAGGCTCTAAATAAAGCTTCTATCCCCTGCACTGGCCAATCTTTTGTGCCCCAGACAGTTTTTGTCTCAATGTTGTCTTTCCAAAAGTCGAAACCTAGTGTAGACAGCTGAGCATAAAAGGCTGCAGAATACATTTTCTTGGTATTTGTCACCATACTTTTCATTCCTGTCTTATTAACATTTTAAAGTAAAATGATTCTGGATTGGAAGTATTAAAACCTGAAAAGTATGGAAATGTTCCCAAAAATGTTTTTGAGCTACCCTTTGGTGGCGTCGGACAATGTTCCCATTAATTAACCATCAATACATTTCTAGGATTTGCCGATTTGTGCAAGAAATGATGACCATAGTGGTTATAACAATCATGTGTTCATAATCTGATGAACCTTCTAAGTATTCATGATTGGTAAATAAAGCAGACATTTCTAAGTCTGACATCATAATTTTAACAGTCTTGAAGTCCCAATCATCAGAAAAGGTACTATATGAAACAAAGTCATTCAAGGAAATCTTGAACTGTTGTGGAATCTTCAACAGCTCCGCGCAGCCAAAAATGTCATAGTCAGTTCTGTTGCAAGCTATACCCCCAGGTATAGGAACAACTGTGATGTTCACTGATGACAAGTCTCTTTGTTCAGAATGGGATGATTTGTGTGGCTTGAGTAGTAAGTTGATGTACTTATTGCTGTGTCCTTTTTAACATATCTTCCATTTATCAGCATTCCCAAAGTTATTACCAGAGTCAACCAAAGCAGAAGAAAAAGCACACCCAACACAATCCAAAGTTCAATCCATGGTGAAACCAGATAAGTCTTTTCCAGGTAATGAAAAAGGTCTGGTGCTTGTTCTTTCAAAGTTCTTTTTGCTGGCGTCGTTTCAGGTTTGCTGGGATCCTCGGAAAATGTATCAAAGTTAATGAAATAGTCAGAGGAAGTTCTGTCAGTTGTTGGAATTGCATCAGGATTCTTTAAAATCGATGGAACCACTTGATCACTTGTTACTTCATCTTGACGAACTGGTATTTGGTTTCAAGAGGTACAAGATCCAAAGCTTTATTGCATAGTCCTTCTTTTAGCACTGCAGATTCTTTGAAAGTTATGTGTCTCTCAGTTTGAACCTCTTGGATAGCAGCCAGATTAGGGCGTCTGCTACATTGGCGTTGTCCACTTGGCCTACTGCTTATAATCGGCCACATGATGTGGTTTGACCAGGTCGATGTACACAAACCTGTTCTCCTTTTTACCAGCAAGGGGCAGCAGTAATACTGTTCTTGATCCGTGGATTGCTAGCACAGGTACTGGTTGTCTGTAGGAAGGTCCAAATTCCTTCTTGTACGCAATCTTTTCTCTGACCAGATCACCAGGCTTTGGGATCCAGACAAGCCTTGCTGGGACGGTTGGTTTTTCTTCAGTGGTGTTGGCTTCAGGAACACGTTACTTTGTTTTGTTCTTATTTAATTTAAGTCCTGTAAAACAACCAAACGGTCTTTGATATCAAAGGGTTTTTGGTCTTCCACTGAAGTCTGACAATCGAGGTCCGATACTAATATTCTGGTCCCAAAAAGGACTTTATATGGAGTGATATCCCCTAGAGAACGTCTCGACAGATTGTTAAGTCTACGTTGGACAGTTATTAGATGTTTGACTCACCCGTCACCCGAGCCTAATACCCTAGCTGTTATAGATTGCTTTATGTCCTGGTTTTTTCTCTCCACAACTGAATTTCCCTCAGGATGTAATGAACTAGAGTACTGCAATGCAATGCCCAAATTGGCCATGGCCTCCTTGTAAGCTCGAGAGCTCAGAATGTAGTGTGCCTACGGCGTATGTACCAATAAAGACTCATAAATCTTTTATAACAGTTCAAACGTCAGCCGAACCCTGGGACCACATCTAAATGAATCTTGAACACAAATCCACTGCAACCATGATATATTTATAGTTACCAACCCTCTGTAGGGGACCGCAGTGATCTAGGTAAACGCAAGCTAATGGTTTATCTGAAATTAACAGGGGCATCTGCGCAGGACGTTTCACAGTAGAGACTTTCATCTTTTGGCATATTTCACATTCCAAAACATAGTATCTGGTTTGTTTCCTCATGCGTGGCCACCAGTATCTCTATTTTAATAATTACACTGTGGCGAAAACACCTGCATGTGCAGAGGCAAGCCCTTCATGTGCTGCCAATATTAGTTCTAATCTATGTTCCATGTTTGGAATTACTCTATCCCCCACTCTAGGGATTCGAGAAAACAGAACATTATTTGCATCAGTTATGTTTGAGTATTTGAATGGAAACCCTTTCAGTAATGTTTTACCACTGTCTTTGCTTGAAGCATTGACAGCTAGCAACATTTCGCTGTCTATTTTCATTTTTGAACGAGTGATTGCAGCTACGAAAGCCGTTTCCACAGCTGCCTTAGCGGCTTCATCAGCCAATGAATTCCCTTCAACATGAATGCCATCACGTTGATGACTCAGCGTATGTATCTCATGAGTGTTTTGTAGTCGTTGTCGTACCTGAACTACTTGTTCCCAAAGCAGTATATTTTTGATTGTGCCACCTTTTGCATCTTTGTAACCGTTTTGAATCCAGTTCTGCAAGTATTCATTGTAAGATTGAACACAATAATACGAATCGCACACTATGAGTGAGGAGAATTCGCGGTCCGTATTCTCAAGCGCCATTTTAAATGCTTGTAGTTCAGCTCGCTGAGCTGTACAATCTCCTAGAGATTGTGTTTTAGTTACCATTGGTTGGAATTTGCCATCGCGTCAGCGACCTTTAACAATCGAGCATGCCCCACTATAGGCTTGTTTACTCCCCATTAGTGGGTTGAGCTGATCCGTCAGTATAAATTATACATTCATACTGCTCTAGAGGCAGAATTTCAGTAGGCAGAGGACATTCTTGTTCATATTGTAGAAATGCTTGTGTCTTCAAATATGGGTCAAAATCGTATTCAACGTCTGTTGCAGCAAAAGAATTAACCCATTGTATCCATTTGGGATGTAAAACTTCAGCATTTGGAATGCTCGCTTTTGTCACCGACTTTAAGACAGGTATAGGTGTAATGACAATAATGTTCTTACCCTGTGTGAGGGCTCTCTCTTTTGCTACTGCAGTTTGAACCGATGTCAGAAATTGTTCTGTTGAAGTGAATTTCATTTCTGCTTGTGTGTACAAGTGTGATTTGTAAGCTATTGGTACTTTTTCACGTTCGTTAAAAGTTAAGTACGGGGATCCGCATTGTCCTGGAATGATTCGGATCACCAAGTTCCGTAAGTTTACGCATATTTGCAAATATTTAGTTGAGAATATGTCTGTTTGCAGTGAACGCAAAATTTCTGTGTGTTTTTGTGTCCAAATGACTGTTTTAAAATCAAGTTTGATTAATTCTAGAGAGGTTTAACCCTTTCTGCGTAATTTAGAATATATGTTCTTCCAAAAGTTTTTCAGCGTTTTTGGAGGTTGGAGCAGCGCACATTTCTCTAGAAGGTTTGCTGCCAGGCTTTTGCCTTCACTTGAAAGTTCATACCCTAGAAAGAGGACATTTAAATGAGCAATCCTAGATTTGTTTAAATTGAATTTGTACCCTTCAGAGGCGAATCCAAGTATAATGGTATTCACCCTGTTCAAGTGCCTATCCAAGTTATCATCTGTCAGATAGATGTCATCGACATATGGCAATGCTTTGTCATAATAAGTTTGTAGTAACTCTGTTACCCTCGCTGAGAATAACCCAGGACTATTCTTGAATCCCTGTTGAAGACAACAGTAGTGACGCTGTTTCACCATAATTGAGAAAGCGGTCAAATACCTACTTTCTGGTGCAAGAAACCGTTAGAAATATTTTATATATGTACATATATATATATATTTTACGTACAATGTTAGTCATTAATGTTGCACTATGTGCATTGTGTACGGCAAAAGTTTTTGCAACAAGAGTTTAGATGTCGGTAATCCACTACTAGATGATATGTATTGTCTGGTTTGGCTAAAAGGAAGCAAAAGATTGTTCATTGATGAGGTGCATGTTTCAATCACCCCCTGGTATTCAAGTTTATCTAAGATCTCCCTGACCTGTTTTTTATCTTCTTGCTTAACTGGGTACTGCCTTTGTGCAGTTGTTGAGTTTTTAGAAAGTAAAGGGGAAATTGCGCGGATATGTAATCGCGGTCCGCGAAATCCGCAAATTTGTGCGAATTTACGGATTTTTTATGTTTGCATGTTCGCGGTTTTTTTCAAGCGCGGCTAGCGCAAAGTTACCCATGCGGTCGTACATGGGTGCGCATGAGCGCGGCCATCTTGTTTTTTTTGTGTTCGCATTGCGTATTTCCGTTTCCGGGCGCAAGTTGCATGCTCGCGTTGGGCATTTCCTATATGTGGGCGCAATTACCTGTTTGCATCCGTTTTTGCATGCTCGCAGGGGAAATATCGCACAAACTAACCCATGTGGTCACAAAGGGCTCGGCCATCTTGTTTTTCATTCATTCCTATGGTTCTGGGCATGCTTTTTCTATCCTGCTTTAATCTTTGCAATCCTTTGTTTCTTTGAACTTTTTTTGATCTTTTTTACTCATTATCTATCTCTCTATTTTTCTACATCTATATTTTGTGCTTTTTTCATCTTTTTGTTACTTTAATACCTACTTTTTTGTTTAGCTCTCTATTTCCTTTTGTTTACTTTTCTCCCTATTCTTTCCTTCTCTTTTACCCAGGACCATAACAAAGGGAGCCGGCAAGTCCAAGGGGAAAACTCCTGCACCCCGTAGCTGGCTCCCTTGCGGGAAGTTAAGGGGGGAATCCGTAAGTCCCAGGGAGATCTTCAGCGCGGTGGAGGTGGCCGCACTGGTGTTCTTTGTACAGTGCCACATCCCCAAGACTGTCATGGCAGGCGGCAGGCCCGGTACCGGGTACGGGCTCCTGTACCGTCGCCAGCTATGGGGGAAGGTGTGCTGGGCCAAGTATCAGGAGTCTTGGGTAAGGCGCACCTACAACCAGGCGACGCACAGGTGGTCCAACATCCTGGACCGGGAACAAGACCTGCTCGACCTGCTTGGCATTGAGATCCTTGGGCTTGGTGAGTACTAGTAGTGATTTAATCAGTAATTTGTTTTCTCCTGCTGTGTGTTATGATATTGCAAATATTTATTTTTTCCGAATAGCAAGTATGCTGCCGATTACATTGCAGGTAAATTATGTTTCAAAAGGTGACTGATTATGTATGAGTGTACTTTACAGAACTGCATAATGCTAGACACTAGAGATTACATTGCAGGTAAATTTTGTTTCAACAGGTTCTGTGATTGCAGGTGCTCGCCTGCTCCCTGGCGGTGCTACTAATCTTACTTTTTTTCAATTTTGTGCTCATTTGGACTGGGTGACTGATTATGTATAAGTGTACTTTACAGACCTGTGTAATGCTAGACACTAGAGATTACATTGCAGGTAAATTATGTTTCAAAAGGTTCTGTGATTGCAGGTGCCCGCCTACTCACAGGCGGTGCTACTATGCTTACTTTTTTTTAATTTTGTGCTCATTTGGCCTGAGTGATTATGTATGAGTGTACTTTACAGAACTGCGTAATGCTAGACACTGGGGACTCAAGTCCAGTCCTTCCTTATACTCCTGCCACTAAGAAGAGATAGTGCTGGTGGATTTATAGTTTGAGTATATTTTGACTGGTTATTTAGTAGGAAACGTTTTAGTGGTCTGCATTCATGGCGGACTGTGTCTGTCATTTCGCGTGCTGCGGTGTGCTGCCTGCCAGTCCTAGTAGAATCTTTTTGTAGTGAGCTTAGGGAGTTACATAACTTTCCAAGTAGATGGTCCGTGAATCCAGCAATACTAATATCCTAGTAGACCACAGCAAGTAGGTCAATAAATTTAGTCCAATTGTTGTCTATTTCCCCGAAATAATTTGTTATTGTTTTTTTAAATGTTTGATTTGGTTGACAACAATCATCCATGTTTGTGTCTTTCGTTCATGTACATCAGATTCCCCCAAGGGCAAGAGGACAGAGGTGGAGGTAGGGGCGCCGGCGGAGCAGGAAGGCCCGTAAAGGTCCGCTGAGGGCTCCTCTGCTGGCCCCAGTAAGTTTTCCTGTTAATATTAATAATTAGACTTCCCTATCTTTTACAGCACCTATTTATTCCAAACGTTCCTCATAATTCTATTTTTTCCTAAATCGTCTTTGATCTTCTTGTAGACTGTTTCTAAATTCTTATCCTGCCTCTACTATGAGTCTCTTTGGTACTACTAGATTATTATTAGTCTGTCTGTGTAGCTAGCTAAGCTTGCACAGTTGGCAAAAGGTGTTAAACAAAACTTCTATTCTATTCAGCAATAGCTCTAGGTACTAAGTGCAGTCCTCTGGGTTTTCCATAATGTCTATTGAAGTCTTCTAAATGTTTATGCTTTGACAATTCCCAACAATAAATGTCAATGGCCACCAAGAATAAGATACTAGTCTACTTTTTGATTGGATAGGAGGACATACTACTACCGTTGCAGGGACTATTCTGCACATACAGAACTATGGACAAGAAATAGGGCATTGGTTATAAATTATAATAGGCGCAGTTAGACTTTCCACATACCTCAGTCATATCAGAAGTTGAACCCCCAATCTCCTTGCTGACTAGCTAGTGTGTCAGATTCATTATTTAGCTCCAGAATGCAGTGATGATCCCCAATGATTATACAACCCAGAACATAAGACTATGGAGTCAGAGTCCGGACCTCTCAGAGTCACAGACTCATGCTTGCAAATTGCAAACCCATTCGCTCACTCACTCATGACCAAAAACCACAGAGTCTATGTAAGTTTTAAAGCTTTAATAAAAGTAAAACATCTAGCTCTGTGTGTACTCTGTAAAAATTAAAATTGTGCATTATATAAAAACATTTATTAAAATCAATGTCATATAAGATAAACGGTGAACGACTGAAGGGTGGCTGATTTCACACATTAATTGTGGGAGAGCCCTCACCTGGTTGGAACTTAAAGTCTTGGTGGGGATGAATCGCTGACAACTCCGACTAACATATGATGTTGATCTTGCTCTTGTTCGTAGAAGGGAAGCTTCTGTCTGTTAGTAGAAAAATGGTGCGTCTGAAAAAGCAAGCATTCATCAGTTGTGTCTAAAAGTGTAGCATCACATGTTATGGCTAAGCATAAATAAAAAACACCCTTCCCTGAAGAAAGGGAAATTTTTAGTTTAGACTAGAGAGTAACAAAATAATAAATTAGTTTATGTAGTACTAGTAACTTTTTTTCATTCCTAGACAAAAAAAGGGAGTGGTGTATATGGCATCTAAAAATACTAAATGTATTTTCTAGGCGTAGCAACATCGGCACAGCCAACTGCCAGTGCCGGGGCCAGCGCGGAGGTGGGCACTCCTGGGGCGGATGCGGTGCCACAGCCAGCAGGAACTGCTTAGGGGGATGCCACGGTAGTGGCGGGCAGTGGTACGCTATTATATTCCTTACTGATTGAGATTGCAGAGTGGGCTCTCTGCAGGGGTGTATATGTAGTACAGTACAAGTACAATTTACTGTTAAGAAGACTTAAAAATTTAGAGCTAAGTTTTTGTCAACCAGGTAGAAGACAGTCACCCTTGACTTCTCATTAGCAATAGCGGCGGGAGTTGACGAGTATCCAATGACCTCCTCTAAATTTGACTTCAACTCAGCTGTGAAAGTTTTATCGAGAAGCCAAGTCAGATCAGAGATGAACTTGATGGATGAGATGAACGAAAAGGGAAAGAAGGATGTAAGGAAGGACGAGCGAGTGAAAATTAATGACTGGCAAAGAATGATACTTGTTTTTGAATGCTGCCCGAGGTGGTTGGAAATCTGATGCATGGCCGATTGAAGGCTGAAACAAGGATGGGTGGAAGGAGAAAGAAAAGAGGACTGCCTGCGTGGATGAAACAGAAACTGTATGTGTGCGCAATGTATCCTTTGGTTCAAATTCAAATGCAAGTCAAGCACGAATGCATGGCTGGCGGTTTACAAAATAAAATAAAAAGGTTGTTTTTCGGTTAGAAAAAGTAAGGTTTGTCCGGTTGAGAGTCAGACATTAAGGAGAATGATTGACATTTACTTTGAATGGATGGATCCCGGCCTGCCTGGATGGTATCTTTCTTATAGTTAGCATAGGTGTATGTAGACAGAGTAGATGGTCACTGGATGAAGAGTGTTACTTTGAAGAGCATGTGATGTAACACTGCACGTCCGTGCCAGAGTTGCAAAGCCGAGGAAAGTCGAAGTTGTAATTTTTCAGAATACTACCATGACTAGTAACAGTAGTTTGCAAGCACAGCATATATCCCGCGATTACGGTGACCACTCATTCACTACCTCTGTTAATAATTTTTTTACAACTCTGTCATTCATGTGTGGCCTATCGGTGTTCACTCAATCAAAAACAAAGCACCTAAATGTCATCCAATATGTAAGCAAATATTCTGTGAAGGGATAGATGATCATATTATTTATCTTCTTCATTTTCCTTTTGTAGTAGTTAGGGGCCGTACTACTCCCACCCTTACACTACCCTAAACCAGTACTACACTACCCACACTACTCCCACCCTTACACTACCCTAAACCCTAAAACACTACAACGCTACCCACACTACTCCCACCCTTACTCTACCCTAAACCCTAAAACACTACTACGCTACCCACACTACTCCCACCCTTACACTACCCTAAACCCTAAAACACTACTATGCTACCCACACTACTCCCACCCTTACACTACCCTAAACCCTAAAACACTACTACGCTACCCACACTACTCCCACCCTTACATTACCCTAAACCCTAAAACACTACTACGCTACCCACAATACTCCCTCCCTTACACTATCCTAAACCCTAAAACACTACTATGCTATGCACACTACTCCCACCCCTACACTACCCTAAACCCTAAAACACTACTTCACTACCCACACTACTCCGACCATTACACTACCCTAAACCCTAAAACACTACTATGCTACCCACACTACTCCCACTCCTACACTACCCTAAACCCTAAAACACCACTATGCTACCCACACTACTCCCACCCTTACTCTACCCTAAACCCTAAAACACTACTACGCTACCCACACTCCTCCCACCCCTTACACTACCCTAAACCCTAAAACACTACTACGCTACCCACACTACTCCCACCCCCACACTACCCTAAACCCTAAAACACTACTACGCTACCCACACTACTCCCACCCTTACACTACCCTAAACCCTAAAACACTACTACGCTACCCACCCTTACACTACCCTAAACCCTAAAACACTACTATGCTACCCACACTTCTCCCACCCAACACTACCCTAAACCCTAAAACACTACTTCGCTACCCACACTACTCCCACCCTTACACTACCCTAAACCCTAAAACACTACTACGCCACCTACACTACTCCTACCCTTACACTACCCTAAACTCTAAAACACTACATCACTACCCACACTACCCCCACCCCTACACTAGGCCCACCCCTACACTACCCTAAACCCTAAAACACTACTACGCTACCCACACTACACCCACCCCTTACACTACCCTAAACCCTAAAACTATACTACGCTACCCACACTTCTCCTACCCCTACACTACCCTAAACCCTAAAACACTACTACGCTACCCACACTACTCCCACCCCTACACTACCCTAATATGCTATAATAGCAAATACTAGAACACTACACTACCCTAAAACCTAAATCACTACACTACATAAACACTACACTACCCTCCCCAATACACTACACTAAACAAACACGACAACACCACAACACACTAAACCATTTTTAAAAAAGACACACACAACACAAACATTACCACACTACTTTTAAACTACCCTAACCCCTACAAAAGTAACCCCCACCCCATGCACAAACCCCCTTACCTCTGTCCTATCCAGCGTCGCCGTCGGGTCCTGCTTCCTCCTTCCTGCTTGCTTCACGTTGTTGTGAGGAAACTGGCTAGGTTTCCTTACAACGATTTGAATAGCCGTCCCGCC
Source organism: Lissotriton vulgaris (assembly GCF_964263255.1). Taxonomy (NCBI): domain Eukaryota; kingdom Metazoa; phylum Chordata; class Amphibia; order Caudata; family Salamandridae; genus Lissotriton; species Lissotriton vulgaris. The sequence continues at coordinate 55,712 of NW_028255809.1, read as the reverse complement.
ATTACACATTACATCGCATGCATTGTAAAAGCGCATGTGATGTAATGGTATGTGTAGTTTTACCACACGTTGTAACATCACATGCATTGTAACGCATGCGATGTAAAAGCAACACATGGTAAAACCTGCATTGTAATGGCTGTTCTCCCCAACAGTACATGCAAGTACAAGGGTCATGTGCACCGCTTGACCCTGAGAGTATTCAATCTTGAGCAGGAGGTGGCGAGGCTGAAAGCCCTGCTCAAGGACCTCCGGAGAGAGCAGCGTGACCACCTGGCCAAAGGACATCGCCGGGGGAAGTACAGAAACTGTCCCTTGCTCCTTTTTAAAGACTTTTGGGGGGTGGGAATTGGGCTTTGGTGTTTTTGGACTTGGGAAATTGATTTTATGGACATTGGTTGGGGTTAGGGAGGGGGGTGGGTCGGGCCTTCTTGTGGGATCGTTTATTTTTGTTAGGGCTCAAATAATTATTTATTTCAACTTAAACATAACATCCACGTTTTTTTACTGTTTTGTGGGGGAGGCAAGGGTGGGTTAACCGTACTTCTGTTTTCCTGAAACTTAACTGGCTGGTTGATTCAAATTTTCTACTCGCCCAAATTTGTACAAAAGTGCCACTTACAGAGTTAGTGAATTCAATTGTCCTACTACTTTACTAGTACTACCGTCAGTCTCTTCTCTCCTCCTACTCCATTATTCTTCCTCCCCCAAAATGCTTATCTTACCTGTGATTCGTGTTTGAGAATAGGGCTAGGCACAGGGCTGGCTGCATGGCAAATGGCGATTAAGGTTGGCTATGGAACCCTGGACGGATGAAATGTCATTGTTGGGAGGAGTACTGGTACACAATGGCAGTAGCAGCACATGAAAAAAAAGGAAATGAAACTTTGAGTGGCCTGAGCGTAGCATTAGAACAGTACAATAGATAGTACAGTACACAAGAACAGTGCCATAAATTGTAGCCTAAGCAATGCTAAAGTATTCTAAATATAAGTAGTAGTTGCATGGAGTATGGCTACTACAAGAAATAGTAATGAAGGTGAAGGACACAGCAGAGTAAGCATTCGTCACGTGTAGGAGGAGGATGTTGTTGATTATCAATCCACTTGATTGCGCAAATGAAATTCTGATTTGATTTGCAAATACTCATGGGTGTGTGTCAAGCAGAAAAAGAATAAGAATATATCCTCGCATTCCTTCACCAGCCTTGAAATTGATTTTCTGTTGCTTTGACCTTATCCTCCCCAGCAAGTGTGTGGAATTATTGTTGTCATTTAGTCACACCTCAATGAAAACCACACAGCCCAGGGGAAGAGGGTTAGGGTTTAAAAATTGGATGGGAATGGGGTTTTTCGGGAAAGTTTTGTGGAGAGAGGGAAAAAAACACAGCATGGACAAACAACAAAAGAAGAAATAGCTTTGGATACGAAGATATCCATAAATCTTTTAAGGGACATAAAGGAAGTGTACTACTGCATGCATGAAGTTGTTTGCTAAATGGATGGTTAGGTTACTGAAAAGTAGTACTTACTACAACTTACTAACTATGAAGAAACAATTTGACAGTACAGGGATGCAGTAATTACGCAATTCCACTTGCCTATCTGCCTTCAGAGAGAATAAACACTTAGTTATTAGTACATTAAATTAGTTTTTAAAATAGCAAAGAAACGTATCAAATAGCTGGAGGGATGAATTTGAAGCAGAGGGCAAACAAACGCACAGAATCACACTCATAGAAAGTTCACAACAATAACATTATTTAAAAGATAAGGAGAAGTAAAGAGGATACTGTAACTGTATGTTGTTGTTGTCCTGTTCAGTTTGGGACGTTGCATGCATCCAGCCATTCCTCTTATTCGCGGTGCTCCTCCACTCCATCTGGCGCTCCATCGATCAATCTTGGTGACCAGACACACTGTCCACTGCCTGCCTGGCGGATGCGGAATTGCGGATCGCTAATGGTAAGCCTGAGTTAATCATTTTTCCCATCGCACAGGGTAAAAGCCGGCCTGTAATTGTTGATGGAAAAACAGGAAGTGATATTAAAACAACACAGAGAAAAAAAATAAGGTAGGGACTGGTGTGTAGTGCAAAAATAACACTTTCAGTTTCAGAGGCGACAGTATTACATACAAGCATAATTTCTAAAGTGGGTACTCTGAGTCTTCTTTTCAAGGATAGTAATTTGCACACAGCAGGCCAGGGCCATCCAGAGGGTCATGGCAGGCACCACTGAGTGAAGCAACCGTGATGTAGCATTTCTCATTGACACAGACAAAGCATATCTAATTGTATGCATCAATCCACATAGCCGCAATTTTACATGAACTGCTGTCTGGACTCCGGCATAACACCACACTGGCTCAACCACTCCATACCACGACTAGACAGACATGTAGTTGTGCTGTAGTTGTTCTTGACTTGTTTACCTGTTTGCCACTCACAAAATGACCATAGTTCTTCCGTAAACCACCGATGATGATCCATCCATCCCAGTGAGTGACTGTAAAGAAAAAAGATATTATGTAACTTTGATTATCAAGACTCATCATCATCCTGGTATATTGGCAAACTCAATGTTGTTCATGCAGTCACAGTCTACACACACACATTGAGTCCAAGGACATTTTGCATATTTAAAAATGCAACGTAATGGCCCCTGCAGGAGAAGTACAATTTGAACTAAACAAGGTAAAAACAGAGTAGACTTGAGTTACATTTAGTGTGTAAAAGATTAAATAATAACAGAAAACATATGATTAATTTCATGCACAACAAACAAACAGCAATTGTTTTCATCAGAGCCAGACAGCTAGTGTTGTCCACTGCATGCCATCTCATTATTCATTACCTGTTCCGCTTTTTGTCCGCATCTTGTTCTTAAAGTGAAGGCCCACAGGGCAGCCTCTCATGTCAATTTCAAAAGTAACTGTCAGCAATCAGCATATAGTCAGTAATTCCAGTCCCACTTCTTTTGAGGGGACTCGTCTACGAAGCGACAGTTTCTTGATTTTGCGTAATCCAGCCATCTGCCTTGAGAGAAATGGATAGAGGGAGTCTAGAGGAGGAGAAAGAGGAGCATGACTGAGTTGGGAACTTGTGAACTTCAGGAATGCAGGCAGCGGCACCTTCAATAAGGAAATAAGACAAAGACAGTGCTGCTGATGGATTTGTTGTGATTAGAGTTTTGTTGTGGTAAAAGTTGCAAAACAAAGAAAGACACACAGGAATAAAAGTGAATAAGGATGAAAAATAAAGGAAGTCAGTTTCAGGCCTAGGTGTCAGGGAAGTAGAGCTTGTCCTTAAACTCTGTGAATTGAGATGGGAGTAGGTCAGCTAACAGAGATGAACTTCTGTCACCTAAGTCGGTGCCCTCTTCTTCCTGCGTGGATTCACGTATTTTGTAATCTGATGGTATGAAGTGCTGATTCATTTTGATCTTTTTTAACATCTCCACATTTCTGAAGTTACAATGGCACCAGCAGCACTGAAAACACGTTCAGAAGACACGCTTGCGAGTGGGCAAGACAAATAATTTAGAGCCAGCTTGGTGATCAGTGGCCATTGACCCCTTTTCCCATAACAATACAGCAATTGGTTGTGATCAATAAAGACCTCTGTTGGGTCTTCCAGATAGGTTGCACCATCCACTCAAGGTCATCCAGGGGTGCTGAACTTTGCGTACCATCTGAGGCCTTTGCATCAACACTGGAACGAGCAAACCCTTGATGAGTTATCCAATCCACTTCCGACAATATTATGGCTGGGCCTGGTGCAGGTGAGGATGATGATGATACGATTGCTGGTGTCAGTAATGGCTGTGAGGGAAAGTGACTGCCTTCGGCCATAGAAGCGGACCTTGACGCCGAATGGCCTGCTGATTCAGTTGTACTTCTGCCAGTTCCTTCAATTTCCTGCCACTCTTTTTTAAACCGACTGGCTGACAGACCTAGCCAATGTTTGTACTTTGAAACATCTGCTTCATTAAAAGGAATGAATGTATTCCTGGCCAGTGCCTTTTTGTACTGTGGAGCCAGAGTAGTGGCACAAATGTAATGTTGTTCACAGTGTATTCCTTTAAGCCTTGCATTGTCAAGTAGGTGGGTTAATAAGCTCTCCGCCAACTGATATGCGTCTTGCTTGTCAGTATCATCTTTGAATGTTGAAGACACCACCTTCAGTTGGTGCTCTATCATGCGCAACAATGGGATAGCTTTGCCCAAAGTACAGTTCTCCCTGCTGACTTCACTCGTGAAGACCTCAAAAGGACGAAGCATGTCTGTCAAGCTTTAAATCACTTCCGCTTCCTCCACCTCTAGCCTCTTGTCTTTCATAGAAGAACCCCATGCAAAGACATACTCATTGATTATCAAACACTGCTCAAACAGACGCTCAAGCATGTAGAAGGTTGAGTTCCAATGTGTTGCCACCTACTGGTTGAGTCCTCTGACTGGCACTCTATGGACACTTTGAATGATCCTCAGCTGCTTCCCGGCCATAAAAGAATGGCTGAAATGTGTGCAGATTCTTCAGCAGGTGGTCAGTAACTTGCTGACTTTTTTTCTCTTTTCAAGAAATCTTGAACAACAATGTTAATACTGTGCGCCAAACCAGGCACTCTGAATTAGCCACCATCATTCATGGCCCTAACTATATTACTGCCATTATCCGTGGAAACATAACCAATCATGCGCTTTCTTGGATGAAGCCATTTAAAGACCTTACTGTTAAACTCCTCCAAAATGTTTACTGCAGTATGAGATTTCTCCATGGCATACATGGCTACTGTTGCATGTTTCCGACTAGCTTGAAAAATTGTGTCACTGTCTACACCTGCAGATATCTTGTCTCTAACCCCCACAAAAGAGACCCAGTCTGCTGTGATGCACATGTAATCAAGGGCTTGGCAACTGGTCCACATGTCTGTTGTCAGGTGGATAGTGTGAATAGCACTCTTCTGCGTAGCTGCCTCAATCACCTCCAGCACATCTTGGCAAAATAGGACCGGCTAGAAACCTCCCATTTAGGGCAGACTGTTGCCACAAATTCTAGAAAAACCACCCCTTCCACGAAAGAAAAAGGGAGAAGGTCCAGCGCTAACATTTTAGCCAGCATTGCATTATAAAGACGTGCCATTGGGTAGTTGCGTTCAAATGGCTCCTCCGAACAAAACATGCTTTTAATGGTGGTCTGGACCGTTTTCATATGTGATGAGGAGGATCCAGACCTCTTCAACCCAGTTAGGCGCATTGATGTACTCTTTCGCATTGGTGTCTCTACCAGACTACTGTGCCTCCATGATGTTTTTGGGGTAGAGGAGGGTGTGGGCTCTACCACTGCTGTGCTGCTGCCAGGGGTACTGTGTGTACCAGAAAAAATGTCTCTCGGTTGTTCACCTCCCCCCTGCACGATCAGCTCCTCCTCGCCATCAGATGCAATATCAATGACTACATTTGGATTTGTACTTTAGGCTTTCCAGATGTTACTTAGGTGCGCCTCCCACTGGACAATGTGGTGTTTTTTGAGATGACCTCTCTGGCCTCCGGTACCATAGTTGGTACCAAGCTTACCCGGACTAATTACTTGTTTACAAATCGAATGAATGACTAGGTTTTCTGCTTTTTTGCTAATACTAAAGAAGTCCCAAACTGGGGACTGGAGATTTCTGGTGGTGGTGGAGGTGCTACTTTCAATGCCAGATGAAGTGGAGGATGGCTGAATTTGACTCTGTTGTGCACTTACAGCACCACTACTTGAGGTAATGGAGGTCGAGCTGGATGGAGGTCCTTGCTGGCCCTTTTGACGAGCAAATATGGAAGCTGTAGGTCGTGTTGGTATAGTAGTTACCTGTTTTGGTGGTGGTAACAGTGCCACCCGGCCCACATCCTGCACAGCAGCATTTTTGGATAGGGTAAAAAAAACCTGTCTGCTGCATGCCCACTGGGGCTGGAGTGACGACTTTGATGACTGGGTCGTCATCGTCAGACTATCATCAGCAGCAGAATACACCACTTCTACTTCTTGTTCTTTGCCATCACCCATAAGTGAAAGCTTTGCAGGAACCTTCCTTTTAGCTACCTTTGTCGGCTCATGGCGTGCCTCCCTCTCAGACTGCATGGGTGGGTTCCAATCAAGATCTAGATCATCAGAAGGGAGGGGGCTTGAAGAAGAACTTGTACTAGCCCTCCTTGACCGTTTTCCTTGCTGGGGATCTGGAAGAAAATTGGATCATCAGGAGGAGTGGCTTGCTCGGATGATACCTCAGCTTGAATCTCAATTTCCTGATGTGCCCCTACTTCTGGAGGAACAAGCATTGTGGGCAGTTGTGCCTCTCCATGTGCCTCTCCATGCGCCTCTACTTGCACCTCACTATGCGCCTCTACTTGCGCCTCTACTTGCGCCACTCCTTGCGCCACTCCTTGCGCCACTCATTGCGCCACTCCTTGTTGCACCTGTGGTTGTCGTTGTGGCTGTGGTTGAACACTGGTCAGATGAATTACACCCTGCATTGATTTGATGCTACTTTGCGATGAGACAAAGCCAACATCAGTGGTCGATGGTGAAAGAGCAATTAAAGAGGCTACCTCTGTGGCACATATGGACTTGGGCCTAACTTGGCGTGGTGGCACTGAGACCAATGAAGCGGAGGTGCTGCTCCCCACTTAGTCCCCGGAAGACACCGCTGCTGCAGGCGTAGTTATTTTTCCCCCCAAAAAAGCGTCTGTCGGCACAACAGTGGCGCCACTTGCTTCTTCTGCTCCTTCTTATTGGTAGTGGCCAACTTTCTTGGTAGAGGAGCTACGGCCACCTTTCTTTGGGCCCATCTTCTTCAGATGTCAGAACAGCAGGACGCTGTTGCACAAGTTGCAGAGTTGTCTGTGGCCACCACACGTGACGTCACGTGACATTGTGCACACACCGCAGCAGGACTTCTTCCAGGCACCACAGCAAGTGATGATGATGAGGATGATTTTGTCAGACTTTGTCCACCTAAAGCAAAGGAAGCCAGAGGAACTTCAGTTAAATAAACGTTGCATATGTCATGCTTCAATCAGAATTTGCAACTAGGCATTTAATATTATTAACACAACACACCCAAAAACGGAAACACCCAAAATAAAAATTGCAATTCTAATCCTAAATGGATGTTTAAATTAATAGAAGAGAGAGAGACCACACAGAGAGAGTTGTTTCATGCACCACTGAGTGAGTAGTACCCCTGGGCATAATGGATGAAAGCAAGGCAGGCTGGGTGCAGGCCAATGGCACAACAAAGCACACTATCTGGCTTCAAAATGGCCCCATAGACCCCCAACTACATGGCCAGGCCCTGGACCAGCCCTCAAAATGGCCCCCACCCACATGGCCAGGCCCTGGACCAGGCCCCAACAACACCCAAAAAATCTAAATACACACACAAGTCACCCCAATCCAATTTCATCCATGCCCTAAATGATATTCAAAATCAAGAGAACACAGAGAAAGACTTGGCACATGCACTACTGTCTGCCCCTGGGCAAATTGGATGAAAGCAAGGCAGGCTGGGTGCAGGCCTATGGCACAACAAAGCACACTATCTGGCTTCAAAATGGCCCCCTAGACCCCCAACCACATGGCCAGGCCCTGGACCAGGCCTCGAAATGGCCCCCACCGACATGGCCAGGCACGGGCCAGGCTCCAACAACACCCAAAAAAATCGAAATACACACACAAATCACCCCAATCCAATGGCATCCATGTCCTAAATGATGTTTAAATTCAAGAGACCCCACAGAAATACATGGCCCATGCACCACTGACTACCCCTGGGCCTACTGGCTAGAGTGACCGCCTGGACCTCGTCCCGAACGGTTGCTCCCCCACGCTCCCTGGCTCCTGCTTGCAATCCTCTTTCCAGTGCCCACAGCTGAAGCATTTTCAAGCAGCCCTCGTGTGTGGTATCGTAGCTCTTGAGACTTCTTGGCTTCATGACTCATAGTGCTCTGTGCTTTGCTAATTGTGGTGGCGCTTTAACGTAGCAATCAGCCTTCGTGTTTAAATTCATAGTGCTCTGTGCCTTGCTAATTGTGGTGGCGCTTTAACGTAGCAATCAGCCTTCGTGTTTAAATTCATAGTGCTCTGTGCCTTGCTAATTGTGGTGGCGCTCTAACGTAGCAATCAGCCTTCGTGTTTAATTGTCATAGCGCTTTGTGCTTGGCTCATTTGGGTAGCGCTTGAACATAACTGCATTTGGTAGCGCTTTTTACATATTCCTAGCAGTATTCAGTCCTTTGCGCTTTAACTGCTTACAGTGCATTCCTTCATAGCTGGCATTGCACTGTGTTGGTTTCGATTCCTATCCCTCCCACCATTTTGTTGTTGTGCTTTCCCCTGCCCCGCCTCCCCGCTACCGCCTCCCAGCTGACCCGCCCACCCACGAACAGAGAGTCCTCCACCTCCAAGAGAAGACTGTGACCGCCTGGACCTCGTCCCGAACGGTTGCTCCCCCACGCTCCCTGGCTCCTGCTTGCAATCCTCTTTCCAGTGCCCACAGCTGAAGCGTTTTCAAGCAGCCCTCGTGTTGGGTATCGTAGCTCTTGAGACTTCTTGGCTTCACTGACTCATAGTGCTCTGTGCTTTGCTAATTGTGGTGGCGCTTTAACGTAGCAATCAGCCTTCGTGTTTAAGTTCATAGTGCTCTGTGCCTTGCTAATTGTGGTGGCGCTTTAACGTAGCAATCAGCCTTCCTGTTTAAATTCATAGTGCTCTGTGCCTTGCTAATTGTGGTGGCGCTCTAACGTAGCAATCAGCCTTCGTGTTTAATTGTCATAGCGCTTTGTGCTTGGCTCATTTGGGTAGCGCTTGAACATAACTGCATTTGGTAGCGCTTTTTACATATTCCTAGCAGTATTCAGTCCTTTGCGCTTTAACTGCTTACAGTGCATTCCTTCATAGCTGGCATTGCACTGTGTTGGTTTCGATTCCTATCCCTCCCACCATTTTGTTGTTGTCAAGTCAAGTCAAAAGGCATGTTTATTATGACCTTAGTCATTTAAACAGGTGCAAGAGAGTATCAAAAAGTTAAAACGATCACATCAAAACATTTAAAACATTATAACAATAAAATCCGTCAAATATAAGTTAAAACTCTTACACACGCTTCTTCCTTTGTCGACAACCATAAAATTGCATTTAAGTTAGCATTCTGCATTTATGAATAAAACCCATTCTACTTCCTTCTGCTAGACTAATTTCATTAATTTAAAATGCTTTAGAATATACATGTTATTCCCGGTTTCTTAGATCACTAAATGCTGCTTTTATGTATTTCCCAAGAGCAATCACAATATCGATAGTGGGTATTTCAGTTAATAAGTTAGCTGCTTGCGCTCTAGAGCTTATAGCATATTTTAGGAACACGGGTCGTAACCACAGTTTCCGCTGTTCCAGTAATAACAGGCAATCAAGAAGGATGTGTACCAGGTCTCCTTTGCACCCCAAATTACACTTACAACATCCATTTTTATCTAACAATTTATATTTCAGATCTTTATTTGTTAACAATGGGTTTAAACCAACCCTCAGCCTTAAGATCTCCTGCCTAAGGCCCCGGTTGGGAAGGATGTCTAGGTAGGGGAACCAGTTTTCATTTAGCCAAGCGCCCATCATATGTGTTATTGATTTCTTTTTCGCTAAATATTCCATATCGGTCAATCTCGATATTTCCTTCCCCTTTAATTTCAACTCACTCCTAGTACAAAGGAGTTGATGTGTTTCCTGGTTTACCTCTACCTTTAATTTTTTACAGATTTGCGTAACTCTTTCCTTACACATTTTTGCCCATTTTAGATTACTCGATAGGATTTCCTTCTTGCACCATTGTGCTACTTTTTGTCCCTCAGGGTTTTCCAGTCGTTTCCAAAGTCTGAGTATTGCCATTTGAGTTAGTGTCTCCCAGGACTTTGTGCCTATTTCCCTTCTTATGGCTTGCACCATAGCAGATTGTGGGAGAGAGAGGAGTCCTTTGAGGCATTTTCCCTCTACCAAGTCCCAGGCTCCTTTACCGCTCAAATAAAGGATTTCTGCCCCATACAGAACTTGGGAGGGTATCATTGCCTCAAAGGCCCTTAGCATTGGTCTGTGCGACATCTCTCCGTAATCCCTATTAAACATTTTTAGGCCGCATATCGATGTGTGTGCCTTGGCTTTTTGTGTATCCCAATGCATATCCCATTTTAATCTTTTGTCAAACCATATACCTAGGTAGCGATACTCATTCACCGTCTCCAGTTTAAGCTCACCTAGGTACCAATTGAATCTGGTTAATTTTTTCCCAAAGCAAAGGACTTTAGTTTTATCCAGGTTGACAATTAGAAATGTATTAACACAGTATGCGTTGAAGGCATTAAGCTTACGCTGGAGGCCTATCTCTGTCTGATCTACTATAACCAAATCGTCTGCATATAATAGGCAGGGCACCTTGTTTCCGTTCATTCTGGGACTTGCACTACCCTCCGACAGGAATATAGAGAATAACTGCGGCGCTAACACACACCCCTGTCTTAGGCCGTTGCTGATGGGTATTTTTTGCGTTAAAGAGCCCTCCGTATCCTTGATGACTTGGGCCCAGTTCTCATTGTGTAGTTCCTTTATTATTAACAGAAGGTCACTCAGGATATTTACTTTAAGTAGTGTTTCCCAAGGCATGCGCGATCAACTGAGTCAAATGCTGCTCGGAAGTCAACGAAACAACAGCACAACTTGCCATTTTGTTCCGTTGACTTCTTCGCCATCGCCCACAGTGCAAACCCATGGTCTATAGTTGAGTGTCCTTCCCTGAATCCTCCTTGCTCTATAGGGACAATCTGGAGCTCTTTTACCCATATGTTGAGTTGATTCAGTACAATTTTAGAGAAAACTTTCTCTCCTATATCAAGGAGGTTAATCAGGCGGTAGTTTTGTGGTGCCTCCATGCTACCTTTCTTATGGATGGGCCTAATTATTGCACCCTTCCAGTTAGATGGCATTTTGCCTTCTGTTAGTATTGTACTAAACATCTGTGCAAAAAATCTTGCCCACCAATTTATGTCTGACTTTAGAATTATTGCTGGGAGATTGTCCGGACCTGCTGCTCGGGATAGTTTCAGCTCTCTTATTGTATCTTCTACTTGTTTTACGTTAAATTTAGCTTTAAGGTCTGCTGATATTTCCTGCCATTTATGTGTCACTACCTGGGTTATAGGGGCTCTTGTCCCATACAATTCCCTAATATACTTTTCCCATGCGGCCTCACTAACTACACATTTTAGTTACCCATCAGGAGGGCTAAGGGCTGCCTTTACCAATTTCCAAAATTGTCTTAGGTTTTTTTCCTCAATCGCTTCCAGCAGATTTGACCAGCATTTCTCTTTAAATGTCCTTTTAGCGTCATTTACCATTTTTTATACTCTCTTTTTAAACGGATTACCTGGTCCTGTCTCTCCTGGCTGAAGTTCTTTTTTTGTTTTCTTTGTGCTGCCCGGATCTCACGTTTTTTGGATTGACACTCCACTGAAAACCATTTTACTCTACTGGGTGGTTTTCCACTAGTATTTTTGACCCTTTTCAGTTCTATTCTTAAACAACAGACAACTTCCTCTAGTTTTCCTATGAACCAGTTCAAGGTTTTATTCTCTAGATTTTCCAGCTTTATTTTAATTTGCATAGCTAACAGTTTTGCCTGATATTCCTCCGTGAGTCGTGTCGTCACACGTCTAGGGTACTCCACCTCCTGGGGGATCACTTTATCTCTGGGTAAACTTCTTCCCCCTTGTATTGTTAGATATAGGAGGTTGTGGTCACTAATCTCTTTTTGTTCCAACCTAAATTCCCGTACTTGGGGGAAGTTCCAGGCATGTAAAAACATATAGTCAATTGGGCAGTTCTGAGAGCCTACTTTAAAGGTTTTCCCTGCTGGGCAGTCGTTCTTCATTCTTCCATTCAAGCATTGGAAACCCCTGCCTCCTAGGAAATATACCAGATCTGATTCCTGTTTTGATATCTCCCCTGCTGGGAACCTTGCTGGGTTTATTCCAAACACCTCTAACATTTCTCTGTTCCAAATATCTGCCTTTTTTGGGTTAAGTTTATGATTGAAATCCCCCATTATTATCACGGTGTCCAATACATATTTTTCTACAACAGAATCTACATCTTCTTTAAACAGCTTCATCTCATTCTCATATTCTACACCATTCTCCCACTGCATGTATACATTCATTACAGTCAGCATTTTATACTTCTTTTCCACTGTCAATAATTCTATTCTGCTAGTCAGAACCCATTTACATTTCATTTTTATCGGTTTTACTTCTCTGAGCACTTTTGTTGAAACCAATGTCATTAATCCACCCGACGGACGACCATAGTTCTTTTTCTTGGCCGGGCGATTTAGTTGTAGGTATCCTTCATTAATCGGGGTTTCGTCGCATGACCAGGTCTCTTGCAAGCAGGCAATGTCCACTTTATTTACTATATCCTTTATAGTTTCTCTCTTTTTCTCATTGCCTAGCCCATTTACATTCCATGTCAGGAGACCTAGACTATGCGACACCCCCTCATCCTATTCTATCTCACTCATGCCACCCTCTTCTCCCTCGGCTTCCGTATGACTCCCGTTTAGATCGAACCTTGGGCTACTACATTGTGACCAATTACCCCATGGGACTTCGTTTCCTGTATTGTCTATTTCTATATTCAGACAACTTTGGTTCCCTTCCTCGTCTTTATATAATCTCACCTGTCTTCTCCCTAAACCTGCATGATACTTTAGGAAGGTATTGTCATTGGGGGCTTTTACTTCCCTCTCCGGGATTATTCTTATTCCCAGGTGGTTTATCTCGCTGGTTGCTTTGAGGATTGCCATTTTTACCATGACTGAGTGTAATGATACTTTTGTTATTTCTTTACCATTTCTGGTCTCCACAAAACCAATTTGCCGGAGATCGCTTGTACTGATCCCACATAGGCTACTACATTCTGCGAAGACTTTCAAGATCTGTGCTCTGTTCAGGGGATTCCTTTTCCTGTTCGTACTCCCATTCATACTTCCCCTTTTCCCCGGCTGCATATGGTCCAAATACACCCATTTATTTTTCTCTCTCTCTTGTACTTTTTTAGGGGTTTCATGTTGATGCTGTCTTGCCTTTGGTCTCTCTGATCGCAGCCCATTCTTTCCCGTTCTTGGAATTACCTGGTCTTGTGGGCTTATGGCTCTATTACCCCTATTTGGTTGTCCTAAGGCTATTCTTACTTTCTGTTTTGTAACACAGGGTGTTAATGGTTTCTCTTTTGTGACCTTTGTTCTCCCATTTTTTCTTGGGTTTATCGGGGTCGTTCTTAGGTTATACTCCCTTTGCCTTGGTCTATTTGGTACGTCTATCGGGGCTGATGCGTTTAGATCTGCCTGTGCCTGTGCCTCCCTCCTTACAATCCTCCCGTTTTTCTTTGCTTTTAAGGCTTGCTCTCTCTTCTTTCTACCCCTACTCTTAAGGGGGGCCCCTGTATACACCCCGCGCCTTTTTATCAACATTGGGCGTCTGGAGATGTATACATTTTCTGATGCTTCCACAGAGTCGTTTGTTGGCTTTTGGGTTATTGGTTGTGGGGATCCTACTGGACTTCCCGCGGATACCTCAACCAGTTCCATCTCTACCCTTTCATCAATCTATTGTTCAGTGACTGATGTGCTTTGCATCCTCGGCATTTGGTTCTTTATCCCCACTAGCTCCTCTTCGATCCTTTTAGGTTCGATTTCTGGGCTTTCAATACTCCATTATTTGATAGAGTTACTTCAAGGATTCCTTGTAACGTCTTTTGTAATATCAATATCAGGTCCACCAATGATGAATTGGGTGTTACGGAACACTCCGGGTCCTGTGTGTGGTCTCTGCCTGGGTTTGTATGATGACCTGTTCTTGTGGGTTCTTGCTGTAGAAGAGAATTGTTGGTACCATGTTGTTGAGGGGAATGGGCTGGCTCACCGCCCCAGATTAGGCTCTGGCTCTGTATTTCATTTCCCCTTGGTTCCTCATTTCCCAGTGACTGTAATGAGAATAGTTTTGGTGACGATGAGAGCCGGGGAGCTGAGATGTGGATGTTTTGGCTCTGGAGCGTCAGGTTTATTAATACGGAATCCTCCATTCCTGCTTCCATATCGGGATTCACCACTACTGCTTCTATCCTTCCTACTCCCTCCGCGCCATGTTCTTCCGTATCTTCCTCGGGGTCTGGTCTTATTACTGGCTCTAAAGATTTGTAGTGTTTCCCTACTAAATCCTTTATAGCTTTAGAGGTTAGCGTATTGTCTTTCTGTTTGGAATTTGTTTGGACACAGTCCCTTTTAGCCTGTTTGGCATTTTTAATTGTCCTTTTAACTTTCCTTTTCTTGCGCCGCCCTTTATTATTCTCTGTAAGTGAGGCCTGGCTTTCTTGGCTCTCTTCCAAAGATATTGAGCCCTCTAATATTTTACTCTTCTCTGGGCTATCTTCTTTACGCTGGGTTTGCCCTTTTTTCGGTCCCATTTCTCGGTTTGGTTGCTTTAATTCCTTCCAATTTTTTCTAATATTGAGTTGATGGGAGCATTAAAATAAATCACACTTTCACCAGTGTTTGTGAAATTAATATCCGGCTACTTAGTTGCTGATCTTGAAATTAAGTTCTTTTACCATAAAACAAAAACAGACAGCCTCAGATGGAAAAGTTCTTTTTACATAAAACAAAAACAGACAGCCTCAGATGGAAATGTATCTTTAAGAGGCAATTGTCAAAATCGAAATCTCTCAGCTCAGCTTTGAGAGGCAGGAAGCCTCAGAGTTCAGCGTTTAATCAATCTTAGTAAAGAAAATAGCTAACCTGTGCACCGAGAAACAGAAACAAACTCGAGCACTTCCACGCTGAAGAGAACTCCGGCTTTGGTTGTCAGCTGTGCATAGTCAGAAGAAAGGGAGAGGCAGGCAGTCACACTCCGTAGCTTACTGGAAACACGATATCCACAAATCCCATAATGGCAAATACAGAAGTCACAGCGCAATGCAGATAAGACTCTCGACGAGGGCACCGGATTAACCTCACAAGTCTTTCATCCACAAGTCCACCGGCTCCACACTCAAAATGTCAAAACGCCAAACCGGGCGCCGATCTCCTCCGCAGCTCCTCTGTTGTTGTGCTTTCCCCTGCCCCGCCTCCCCGCTACCGCCTCCCAGCTGACCCGCCCACGCGTCACCTATCCCAACGCGCAGCGTCCACGCGCTACGGCCGCGCCGAAGGTGCGCCAAAGGTAAGCCCGTCTACGCCCGTCCGCCCCTGGACCGCGCCCAGCGCCAGACCCCCTGGTCCCCGCTCCACCCACCCTTCCCGCATTACATACGACGCCACCACCCTCCTAGCCCTTAACCCTGGCCGACCCCCCAACTGCGTCCAAGCCGCTCCTGGACACACCCATGGACCCTTCTCTTGCTACTCCTGCAAGTTCGACGGCACCAATACCAACTCCTCTTCCATCAACACCATACAGAGACCTGACACCAACCACCTAAAATGCATCCTGCTCAACACACGCTCGGTCCACAGACACGCCATCGACCTCTGGAATCTACTAGACACCATCTCACCAGACGTCGCCTTCCTAACAGAAACTTGGATGAATGCCTCTTCAGTCCCAGACATCACCATTGCCATCCCGGAAGGATACAAGATCATCCGCAAGGACCGCATCAAGCAAACAGGAGGAGGCATCGCTATCGTCCATAAGAATTCCATCCGCATATCAACCAGCTCTGACGCCAACCTCGCCAGTGCCGAACACCTCCACTTCCAGATCCACGCCGACCCCAAGACCACACTTAGAGGCACCCTCCTCTACCGGCCTCCAGGACCCCGTGCACAATTCAGTGAAGACATCATTGACTTTGTCACCCCACACGCCCTCCCCTCCGAGGACTACATTCTATTGGGAGACCTCAATTTTCACCTGGAAAAGAGCAAGGACAGCAGCGCCACCACCCTTCTGGACAATCTCGCCAACCTCGGACTCAAACAACTTGTCACTACACCCACCCACATCGCAGGTCATACGCTCGATCCCATCTTCACCTCCAGCAAACATGTCTCATTCAGCCACACCACAGCTCTTCATTGGACGGACCACAGCTGCGTTCACTTTTCCTACAATAAGACCACAATCCACAACCATCCTCAACCCACCCTGCGAAGAAACTGGAACAAAATCACCATCGACCAGATCTCCTCATCGCTTCTTCTAAACCCCCCCGCCCATTCCCCAAACCCCGACCAAGCAGCCATTAACCTCACCCAATGGCTATCCAACAGCGCCGACATCCTAGCACCGTTGAAAAAACGTCAAATAAAACCAAGCAGCAAAAACGCCTCCTGGTTCAACGATGATCTTAAGAAATCGAAGAAACTCTGTCGATCCCTCGAGAAGGCCTGGAAAAAAGACCCAAACACCAGCACCAGAGACGCCTTCAAAAAAGCCACCCGCAGACACCACCAACTGATCCGGGCTGCCAAGAAAGCCGCATTCAAAGACCGACTAGATAACAACGCTCACAACAGCAAGGAATTATTCAACATCGTCAAAGAATTTACCAACCCATCAGCCAACTCCAATGACATCAACCCCTCCCAAGCTCTCTGCGACTCCCTAGCTTCCTTCTTCCACAACAAAATCGCTGACATCCACAACAGCTTCGACAACCGACCCGGAGACCAACCTACCCAACTCGCTGCAGGATCTTCACCCCCCTTGAACATCCTTAACGACTGGAACCCAATCTCCACTGAGGACACCATCCGCCTGATGAACTCCATCCACTCAGGTTCCCCAACTGACCCATGCCCTCACCACATCTTCAACAAAGCAAACTCCATCATAGCACCACACCTCTGAGATGTCATCAACTGCTCCCTCAACTCCGCCACCTTCCCGGAAAGCTGGAAACACGCGGAACTCAGCGCCTTTCTGAAAAATCCCACAGCTGACCCCACCGAACTCAAAAACTACCGCCCCATCTCGCTTCTTCCATTCCCGGCCAAAGTCATCGAGAAAGCCGTCAACAACCAGCTCGCCACCTTCCTCGAAACCAACAAATCCCTCGACTCCTCACAATCCGGCTTCCGAGCCAAACACAGCACTGAGACCGCACTTATCGCAGCAACAGACGACATTCGAACTCTACTAGACAATGGAGACACAGTCGCCCTCATCCTCCTCGACCTCTCCGCTGCCTTCGACACAGTCTGTCATAACACCCTTCTACAGCGCCTAAGAAACGTCGGAATCCAAGGGAAAGCATTGCAATGGATCACCTCGTTCCTCACCGGAAGAACCCAGAGAGTCCGCCTCCCACCATTCAAGTCAGACGCCTCTGAAGTCATCTGCGGCGTGCCACAAGGATCCTCACTCAGCCCCACCCTCTTCAACGTTTACATGAGCCCCCTTGCGGCCATCGCTCACCAACACAATCTCAACATCATCTCCTACGCTGACGACACTCAACTGATCCTTTCATCACCAAAGACCCTAACACCGCCAAAACCAATTTACACGAAGGAATGAAAGAAGTAGCCGAGTGGATGAAGCACAGCCGTCTGAAACTGAACTCAGACAAAACAGAAGTCCTCATCCTAGGCACCTCCCCCTCCACCTGGGATGACTCTTGGTGGCCAGAGGCCCTTGGAAAAGCACCCACCCCGACGAACCACGCACGAAACCTGGGCGTCATCCTGGACTTCTCACTCTCGATGACCAGACAAGTCAACGCCGTTTCATCATCCTGCTTCAACATTCTTCGCATGCTCATAAAAACATTTCACTGGATCCCCGCCGAAACTAGAAAAACGGTCACCCACGCACTAGTCACGAGCCGCCTGGACTACGGAAACACCCTATACGCCGGTACCACAGCTAAACTCCAGAAAAAACTCCAACGCATTCAGAACGCTTCAGCCAGGCTCATACTAGACATCCCGTGCAAAGAACACATCTCTGGTCACCTGAAAAACCTCCACTGGCTCCCCGTCAATAAGAGGATCACTTTCCGCCTCCTGACCCACGCTCACAAAGCACTTTACAACCTTGGACCCGAATGCCTCAACACACGACTCTCCTTCTACACCCCCCCCCGCCAGCTGCGATCTTCCAACCAAGCCCTTGCTATCGTACCTCGCATCAACAAAACCACCATGGGAGGTAGATCCTTCTCCTACCTGGCAGCTAAGACCTGGAACTCACTTCCCACTCACCTTCGTCTCACTCAGAACCACCTAGCATTCAGAAAGCAACTTAAAACTTGGATATTCGACAAGTAGTTCCCCACCCTTCTTCAAGCGCCTGAGACCCTCTGGGTATATAGTGCGCTATATAAATATATTGACTTGACTTGACTTGACTTGTGGGTTTAACACACACCCCAAAATAAAAAAAAACAATTCCATATATAACAGTGAGTTACTCAATAACATGTCATAAAAGATATTTAAGTTCAACAAAACTCACAGAAACTGTTTATCATGCACCCATGACTAACCCTGGGCCTACTGGATACTGTGAGTAACCACAATATATATTTGTAAATAGGTTTATACATTGTAGTTGCAGCAACTGCAATGCCCCAAACAAACAACACCAACTTACTTGCAAAATCTCAAATCCAAAAGTGATCCCCCAAAAAAGTCCTCAAATACAAATATCCAGCAGCAGCCACAAAGAGTAATCGTTCCAGCTCCAGATCCAAATGAAAAGTGACCAGGACATGCACAACGCACTGGGAGGAGTGGAGAACTGGGGCTTATGGGCAGGGCGGTGCAGTGCACGCCTTAATCCCCGGGCTCACCTGCCTTGTTACTAACAGAAAAAAGAAGACCCGGTCACTCGTTTGATGGTTCTGCTCAATTTTTATTTAGGGCAGAATCTTGCACTCAGGTGTTTAATCCTTCTGTGCAATCTATATGTTTTTTTTGAGTGTTGAAGAAAAGTAAGTGCAGTGATTTTTACAAATGCTGTGACTGTCTGAAGAGTTACTTACTGTCCTGCACATGGACACATATATTTACATGTATTTACAAGCACAATTTACACATCACTTAGAAAAACACAAAGACAGAATTTGTACATTTAAATAATATATACAAAACAAACATTTGAGAGAATGTGACTCATTGAGATTGACAGTACCCTGTCCATATACTTTCTGTCAGGCCACTAAGGCTGAATATTTTTTCTTTTTTTTGTGGCCTGATAGCGCAAGAGGCTGTTAGTGTGATCAATGTTCTA
The DNA here is from genome assembly GCF_964263255.1 of Lissotriton vulgaris. Taxonomy (NCBI): domain Eukaryota; kingdom Metazoa; phylum Chordata; class Amphibia; order Caudata; family Salamandridae; genus Lissotriton; species Lissotriton vulgaris. The sequence goes on along the minus strand of NW_028255809.1, from coordinate 36,396 downwards.
TATATTTATCAAAACATAAAAAGAGCCTTATGCGCCAAAAAACATTCGGACTTAAGACGAATGAAGGTCAAGAGCCTGTAAGCCGACGCGTTTCTGAGCCTGTCTGTGTACTTGGCAGGCTCGTCTTCAGGGCTTTGGGGCTGGGTACCTATGTAAGTACAAATATAGGGCATAATGAGTTTTTTGACCCTCTTTGATGCGTCACCAAAAACTATTCAACTGACGTTATTATTACCTTTTTGTTGTGCAGTCTCTATTATCAGATCTTCCGATCGATTTCTTTTAATGGGGACTCTTTAACTTCTGAAATGGAAACAATAACATGGTATGTTTCCCAGGCTCTTATTTTTCTGCTAGTGATTTATACTCGATCTTTTTTAGCACTCACGTGTTTAACAGCCAGGATGTTTTCCAGCAGGTTGTCGGTCTCCGATATGAGCGGTAATTACTGCTGGCGCTACAAAGTCAACAGGGACGTTTTTAGTAATCAAACACTATCCTGTTTATCGCTACAAGCATTTATTCGCTATGACACTGACAGACGATCATTGGGCACTTACTTTTAGCGGGCGCGAGGCGCCGTATTTCTTTTTGTGGAGACGCCACCTCTTGTTGCTTTTTAACACTCGGCGCTGTAAGTTTAAGCGAATGCAATGTTATAGTACTGGATTTTCAATGTTATAGGCATTCATTTTCACAAGACCAAGGTGAAACACCTACTTGTACGGTGTAGACGTCGGGTCTATATCGGAGGGGGCGTTGCTCAACTTTTAGATTGTTTGGGCCGATGCAGTTAGCGCTGTAATCAATTGGTAAAGCGAAAATTTAGAATTGCGTTTTAGCGAGTGTTAGACTATTTGATGTTTGGCGCGTATGCTCGTTTTACCTGTCGATGAGTCGCTAGGCACTGCTGTTTGCTCCAGAGTTCCTCAGATAGGAGAAAGGCTGAAAAAAACGCGAGGGTTGGGAGTTTTTTTATATCACCCAGTGCTTCTGGGACATGTAGTCCTGAAGTTTCAAAATTGATTATTTAAGTGGTGGTCTGTGCCGCCTGCGGCCCAGTTATTGATTTTGGCCTTCTGTGTGTTCATTCAGTCCATCACTCACGCAGTCGTATTTCAGAATCAGATATGCCTCCCTTTTTGCTAACATTGCTTCTACACTACCCCCTCTTGCAGGGACTTGGATCTTTGATAATACTGACCACTTTAATTCTTTCTCAGTGTGGCCTGAATCGATACAATGTTGGACCATTGGGGCATTTAGAACTTTTTGTTTAATCCTAGATCTGTGTTGGGTTAGTCTTTGTGACACTGTTTGTGTGGTTTTCCCTATGTAGAGTTTGTCGCAAGGACAGATGATTACATAAACCACATTTTTGCTCTTACAGTTTGTGAATTCCACGTGGGTCCATTTCACACTGTGATGTTCGAATGTGGTGCCTTCAATGGTATTTGTGCACGAGATGCAGTTACCACACTTGTGGTGTCCTTTGACCGGATCTAATTTCCATAATGTGGGTAAATCGCTTTTTGGTCTCTGAGTGCCCAAATCGGCTCGAATTATTTGTTCCCCTATACTTTTACTCTTTTTAAGGGCAAATAAGGGTTTTGGAAATGGTATATTCAGGTTTGATAACAAGTGCCAATTTTTCAGTACTATGGCCTTGAATTTGTTGGTTAATGGTCCATACGTGGTTACACAAACTAGCTGTTCTAACGGTTTCTTGTCCTTCTTTGTCAACAACCCTTCCCTTGGTGTAAACCATGCGCGTTTAGTGGCATGTTTTAACATCTTTCTAGGATACCCCCGTTTGGACAGTTGGTCACATAGCGTTTCAGCATGTATCATATAGTCCTCTTTCCTTGAGCAATTACGTCTGATTCGTAATAGTTGGCTATACGGTAGGTTTGCTTTCAAACTTTTGGGGTGAAAGCTATCGTAGTGTAGAATTGAGTTTTTGTCAGTTTGTTTGCGGTGAAGGGTGGTGGCTAATTCTCCTTCCTGATGGAATACCTCCACATCAAGAAAAGTTAAGCGGGTGTTACTGCTAGTCATGCTGAACTTTATATCAGGGTGTCTATTGTTCAGCCACTAATAGAACTCTTTTAGTTTTTCCTCAGTTCCTTTGTCATCAAATGGTGTAGTTTCTATTTTTGTGATGAAGTCGGTCGTATCTTTTATATATGATTTGACATCATCCATGAATGGTTTTAAGAATACGTCAACGTATTTGGCTAATGGTTCCAATATCGAATCACACCCGGAGACAATTGGTCTTCCGGGTGGATTTGATAGATTTTTATGAACTTTAGGTAAAAAATAAATTACCGGAGTTCGAGGGTTTCGTTTGCTCAAATATTCGTATTCCTTCGGACCTACAATTCCATCGTCAAATCCCTGTTTTAATCTTGCTTGGATTTCATTTTGGATTGAGACAGTTGGGTCCTCTGTAAGCTTCCTGTACCATTCTGTGTTGCCTATCTGACTGTTAGCCTCATCAATGTATTTTTCTTTTTGCCACAGGACTAGGGCACCCCCTTGTCGGCCGGCTTGACCACTATGGTTGTGTCATTACTGAGTTGTCTGATGGCTGATTGTTGTTCTTTTGTTATATTCTTCCTACAGTAGTTTTTTTGTTTTCCTAACTGCGTGAGTGATGACTGAACGACCTGTTCGAATGCCAAGATTTGTTTCGGTATCATTTGGGATGTGGGAGTGAAAGTAGACTTATTAGACAAATTGGAAGGTTCTGGAATACGGTTATTTTCTTTGTCATGGAAGAAAGCCTTTAATCGTACCTTTCTGAACAGATCTTGTGCTTCAAATTTTAGTTTGACTATGTCTGTGTTAACAGTGGGGACAAATTTGATGCCAAGTTCTAAGACTGCTCGTTCATGCGTGGTTAATATTTTAGGTGAGAGATTAATTATAGAAGACTCTTCTATTGTTTGAAATAGTTTTTGTTTCGGGTTCTCATATCCCATGTTTGTTGTTGGGGTTTGAACCTGACTCTGCCCCTCCCCTCTCCTTTCTCTAAAAAAGGATTTTGGCGTTTAGATGTGCCTTCTCTTGGATCAGATTCCCCTGAAGCCTCAGAGGAAGAACTTTCAGAGAATGTTAAGAAGCGATTTTTTGATCTTCCCTCATATTGGGACAAGGCACGGCGGGATTCTTGTTGTGTATAGTAGTCTTCCCTCAAATAGGGGTATACTGTCTCTATATTAAACGATTTCAGGTCTTTCTCAAATTTGCTTACTCTGTAGTTGATTGTGTTATCCTTAAATGTCTGTAGATCTTTCTCTATCTTTTCCAAAAGGTCCTTCGCTTCCTGGCTACTATGGTTGTCGTTAATAGCCTTAGTTAAGGCGTCTATTTCCTCCTTCTCCTTCGCACAAATTCTTTGAGCCGTTTCAACTGTATGGACCATCAGGTCCCGGCTGCATTTTGTGGCTATGAAACTGAAGCCTTTTTTATAAACTGGGTCGTCTGTGAAGACCACCGGTACGTTTTTCACCTGGAGTCCCCAGGGTATGGTTCCTGTTTTTAAATGTTGGAACAAGAAATGTCCATGTAGTTCAGTGCGAACATTTTTCTTGCTCATTCGCATTAACTTATCTGTCTCATTCTGTTGTTGAGCATTAGTGCTCAATTTTAGTGATGCAAAAGGCGAGGGTCCAGCAGTGAAATTTTTGATGTATGCGTCTGTGAAGGACAGAGTTTCCTCTTCGGACATAACTCAACAGACTAGTAAAGGGAGGGGCAGAGTCAGGTTCAAACCCCAACAACAAACATGGGATATGAGAACCCGAAACAAAAACTATTTCAAACAATAGAAGAGTCTTCTATAATTAATCTCTCACCTAAAATATTAACCACGCATGAACGAGCAGTCTTAGAACTTGGCATCAAATTTGTCCCCACTGTTAACACAGACATAGTCAAACTAAAATTTGAAGCACAAGATCTGTTCAGAAAGGTACGATTAAAGGCTTTCTTCCATGACAAAGAAAATAACCGTATTCCAGAACCTTCCAATTTGTCTAATAAGTCTACTTTCACTCCCACATCCCAAATGATACCGAAACAAATCTTGGCATTCGAACAGGTCGTTCAGTCATCACTCACGCAGTTAGGAAAACAAAAAAACTACTGTAGGAAGAATATAACAAAAGAACAACAATCAGCCATCAGACAACTCAGTAATGACACAACCATAGTGGTCAAGCCGGCCGACAAGGGGGGTGCCCTAGTCCTGTGGCAAAAAGAAAAATACATTGATGAGGCTAACAGTCAGATAGGCAACACAGAATGGTACAGGAAGCTTACAGAGGACCCAACTGTCTCAATCCAAAATGAAATCCAAGCAAGATTAAAACAGGGATTTGACGATGGAATTGTAGGTCCGAAGGAATACGAATATTTGAGCAAACGAAACCCTCGAACTCCGGTAATTTATTTTTTACCTAAAGTTCATAAAAATCTATCAAATCCACCCGGAAGACCAATTGTCTCCGGGTGTGATTCGATATTGGAACCATTAGCCAAATACGTTGACGTATTCTTAAAACCATTCATGGATGATGTCAAATCATATATAAAAGATACGACCGACTTCATCACAAAAATAGAAACTACACCATTTGATGACAAAGGAACTGAGGAAAAACTAAAAGAGTTCTATGAGTGGCTGAACAATAGACACCCTGATATAAAGTTCAGCATGACTAGCAGTAACACCCGCTTAACTTTTCTTGATGTGGAGGTATTCCATCAGGAAGGAGAATTAGCCACCACCCTTCACCGCAAACAAACTGACAAAAACTCAATTCTACACTACGATAGCTTTCACCCCAAAAGTTTGAAAGCAAACCTACCGTATAGCCAACTATTACGAATCAGACGTAATTGCTCAAGGAAAGAGGACTATATGATACATGCTGAAACGCTATGTGACCAACTGTCCAAACGGGGGTATCCTAGAAAGATGTTAAAACATGCCACTAAACGCGCATGGTTTACACCAAGGGAAGCGTTGTTGACAAAGAAGGACAAGAAACCGTTAGAACAGCTAGTTTGTGTAACCACGTATGGACCATTAACCAACAAATTCAAGGCCATAGTACTGAAAAATTGGCACTTGTTATCAAACCTGAATATACCATTTCCAAAACCCTTATTTGCCCTTAAAAAGAGTAAAAGTATAGGGGAACAAATAATTCGAGCCGATTTGGGCACTCAGAGACCAAAAAGCGATTTACCCACATAATGGAAATTAGATCCGGTCAAAGGACACCACAAGTGTGGTAACTGCATCTCGTGCACAAATACCATTGAAGGCACCACATTCGAACATCACAGTGTGAAATGGACCCACGTGGAATTCACAAACTGTAAGAGCAAAAATGTGGTTTATGTAATCATCTGTCCTTGCGACAAACTCTACATAGGGAAAACCACACAAACAGTGTCACAAAGACTAACCCAACACAGATCTAGGATTAAACAAAAAGTTCTAAATGCCCCAATGGTCCAACATTGTATCGATTCAGGCCACACTGAGAAAGAATTAAAGTGGTCAGTATTATCAAAGATCCAAGTCCCTGCAAGAGGGGGTAGTGTAGAAGCAATGTTAGCAAAAAGGGAGGCATATCTGATTCTGAAATACGACTGCGTGAGTGATGGACTGAATGAACACACAGAAGGCCAAAATCAATAACTGGGCCGCAGGCGGCACAGACCACCACTTAAATAATCAATTTTGAAACTTCAGGACTACATGTCCCAGAAGCACTGGGTGATATAAAAAAACTCCCAACCCTCGCGTTTTTTTCAGCCTTTCTCCTATCTGAGGAACTCTGGAGCAAACAGCAGTGCCTAGCGACTCATCGACAGGTAAAACGAGCATACGCGCCAAACATCAAATAGTCTAACACTCGCTAAAACGCAATTCTAAATTTTCGCTTTACCAATTGATTACAGCGCTAACTGCATTGGCCCAAACAATCTAAAAGTTGAGCAACGCCCCCTCCGATATAGACCCGACGTCTACACCGTACAAGTAGGTGTTTCACCTTGGTCTTGTGAAAATGAATGCCTATAACATTGAAAATCCAGTACTATAACATTGCATTCGCTTAAACTTACAGCGCCGAGTGTTAAAAAGCAACAAGAGGTGGCGTCTCCACAAAAAGAAATACGGCGCCTCGCGCCCGCTAAAAGTAAGTGCCCAATGATCGGCTGTCAGTGTCATAGCGAATAAATGCTTGTAGCGATAAACAGGATAGTGTTTGATTACTAAAAACGTCCCTGTTGACTTTGTAGCGCCAGCAGTAATTACCGCTCATATCGGAGACCGACAACCTGCTGGAAAACATCCTGGCTGTTAAACACGTGAGTGCTAAAAAAGATCGAGTATAAATCACTAGCAGAAAAATAAGAGCCTGGGAAACATACCATGTTATTGTTTCCATTTCAGAAGTTAAAGAGTCCCCATTAAAAGAAATCGATCGGAAGATCTGATAATAGAGACTGCACAACAAAAAGGTAATAATAACGTCAGTTGAATAGTTTTTGGTGACGCATCAAAGAGGGTCAAAAAACTCATTATGCCCTATATTTGTACTTACATAGGTACCCAGCCCCAAAGCCCTGAAGACGAGCCTGCCAAGTACACAGACAGGCTCAGAAACGCGTCGGCTTACAGGCTCTTGACCTTCATTCGTCTTAAGTCCGAATGTTTTTTGGCGCATAAGGCTCTTTTTATGTTTTGATAAATATATAGAACATTGATCACACTAACAGCCTCTTGCGCTATCAGGCCACAAGAAAAAGAAAAAATATTCAGCCTTAGTGGCCTGACAGAAAGTATATGGACAGGGTACTGTCAATCTCAATGAGTCACATTCTCTCAAATGTTTGTTTTGTATATATTATTTAAATGTACAAATTCTGTCTTTGTGTTTTTCTAAGTGATGTGTAAATTGTGCTTGTAAATACATGTAAATATATGTGTCCATGTGCAGGACAGTAAGTAACTCTTCGGACAGTCACAGCATTTGTAAAAATCACTGCACTTACTTTTCTTCAACACTCAAAAAAAACATATAGATTGCACAGAAGGATTAAACACCTGAGTGCAAGATTCTGCCCTAAATAAAAATTGAGCAGAACCATCAAACGAGTGACCGGGTCTTCTTTTTTCTTATAATTATAATTGTCCTACCCGGCCACACCCTTTGGACAGAACCCCCCTTGATAACAGTTGTGTGAGCGGAAGGATTTCCGCGAGGGTACCCCCAACCCATGCAAGATAAATAAAGAGTCTTGATCAAATCTAGATATCAGACTGGTTTACTAGTCTGTTGAGTTATGTCCGAAGAGGAAACTCTGTCCTTCACAGACGCATACATCAAAAATTTCACTGCTGGACCCTCGCCTTTTGCATCACTAAAATTGAGCACTAATGCTCAACAACAGAATGAGACAGATAAGTTAATGCGATTGAGCAAGAAAAATGTTCGCACTGAACTACATGGACATTTCTTGTTCCAACATTTAAAAACAGGAACCATACCCTGGGGACTCCAGGTGAAAAACGTACCGGTGGTCTTCACAGACGACCCAGTTTATAAAAAAGGCTTCAGTTTCATAGCCACAAAATGCAGCCGGGACCTGATGGTCCATACAGTTGAAACGGCTCAAAGAATTTGTGCGAAGGAGAAGGAGGAAATAGACGCCTTAACTAAGGCTATTAACGACAACCATAGTAGCCAGGAAGCGAAGGACCTTTTGGAAAAGATAGAGAAAGATCTACAGACATTTAAGGATAACACAATCAACTACAGAGTAAGCAAATTTGAGAAAGACCTGAAATCGTTTAATATAGAGACAGTATACCCCTATTTGAGGGAAGACTACTATACACAACAAGAATCCCGCCGTGCCTTGTCCCAATATCAGGGAAGATCAAAAAATCGCTTCTTAACATTCTCTGAAAGTTCTTCCTCTGAGGCTTCAGGGGAATCTGATCCAAGAGAAGGCACATCTAAACGCCAAAATCCTTTTTTAGAGAAAGGAGAAGGGAGGGGCAGAGTCAGGTTCAAACCCCAACAACAAACATGGGATATGAGAACCCGAAACAAAAACTATTTCAAACAATAGAAGAGTCTTCTATAATTAATCTCTCACCTAATATATTAACCACGCATGAACGAGCAGTCTTAGAACTTGGCATCAAATTTGTCCCCACTGTTAACACAGACATAGTCAAACTAAAATTTGAAGCACAAGATCTGTTCAGAAAGGTACGATTAAAGGCTTTCTTCCATGACAAAGAAAATAACCGTATTCCAGAACCTTCCAATTTGTCTAATAAGTCTACTTTCACTCCCACATCCCAAATGATACCGAAACAAATCTTGGCATTCGAACAGGTCGTTCAGTCATCACTCACGCAGTTAGGAAAACAAAAAAACTACTGTAGGAAGAATATAACAAAAGAACAACAATCAGCCATCAGACAACTCAGTAATGACACAACCATAGTGGTCAAGCCGGCCGACAAGGGGGGTGCCCTAGTCCTGTGGCAAAAAGAAAAATACATTGATGAGGCTAACAGTCAGATAGGCAACACAGAATGGTACAGGAAGCTTACAGAGGACCCAACTGTCTCAATCCAAAATGAAATCCAAGCAAGATTAAAACAGGGATTTGACGATGGAATTGTAGGTCCGAAGGAATACGAATATTTGAGCAAACGAAACCCTCGAACTCCGGTAATTTATTTTTTACCTAAAGTTCATAAAAATCTATCAAATCCACCCGGAAGACCAATTGTCTCCGGGTGTGATTCGATATTGGAACCATTAGCCAAATACGTTGACGTATTCTTAAAACCATTCATGGATGATGTCAAATCATATATAAAAGATACGACCGACTTCATCACAAAAATAGAAACTACACCATTTGATGACAAAGGAACTGAGGAAAAACTAAAAGAGTTCTATGAGTGGCTGAACAATAGACACCCTGATATAAAGTTCAGCATGACTAGCAGTAACACCCGCTTAACTTTTCTTGATGTGGAGGTATTCCATCAGGAAGGAGAATTAGCCACCACCCTTCACCGCAAACAAACTGACAAAAACTCAATTCTACACTACGATAGCTTTCACCCCAAAAGTTTGAAAGCAAACCTACCGTATAGCCAACTATTACGAATCAGACGTAATTGCTCAAGGAAAGAGGACTATATGATACATGCTGAAACGCTATGTGACCAACTGTCCAAACGGGGGTATCCTAGAAAGATGTTAAAACATGCCACTAAACGCGCATGGTTTACACCAAGGGAAGCGTTGTTGACAAAGAAGGACAAGAAACCGTTAGAACAGCTAGTTTGTGTAACCACGTATGGACCATTAACCAACAAATTCAAGGCCATAGTACTGAAAAATTGGCACTTGTTATCAAACCTGAATATACCATTTCCAAAACCCTTATTTGCCCTTAAAAAGAGTAAAAGTATAGGGGAACAAATAATTCGAGCCGATTTGGGCACTCAGAGACCAAAAAGCGATTTGCCCACATTATGGAAATTAGATCCGGTCAAAGGACACCACAAGTGTGGTAACTGCATCTCGTGCACAAATACCATTGAAGGCACCACATTCGAACATCACAGTGTGAAATGGACCCACGTGGAATTCACAAACTGTAAGAGCAAAAATGTGGTTTATGTAATCATCTGTCCTTGCGACAAACTCTACATAGGGAAAACCACACAAACAGTGTCACAAAGACTAACCCAACACAGATCTAGGATTAAACAAAAAGTTCTAAATGCCCCAATGGTCCAACATTGTATCGATTCAGGCCACACTGAGAAAGAATTAAAGTGGTCAGTATTATCAAAGATCCAAGTCCCTGCAAGAGGGGGTAGTGTAGAAGCAATGTTAGCAAAAAGGGAGGCATATCTGATTCTGAAATACGACTGCGTGAGTGATGGACTGAATGAACACACAGAAGGCCAAAATCAATAACTGGGCCGCAGGCGGCACAGACCACCACTTAAATAATCAATTTTGAAACTTCAGGACTACATGTCCCAGAAGCACTGGGTGATATAAAAAAACTCCCAACCCTCGCGTTTTTTTCAGCCTTTCTCCTATCTGAGGAACTCTGGAGCAAACAGCAGTGCCTAGCGACTCATCGACAGGTAAAACGAGCATACGCGCCAAACATCAAATAGTCTAACACTCGCTAAAACGCAATTCTACATTTTCGCTTTACCAATTGATTACAGCGCTAACTGCATCGGCCCAAACAATCTAAAAGTTGAGCAACGCCCCCTCCGATATAGACCCGACGTCTACACCGTACAAGTAGGTGTTTCACCTTGGTCTTGTGAAAATGAATGCCTATAACATTGAAAATCCAGTACTATAACATTGCATTCGCTTAAACTTACAGCGCCGAGTGTTAAAAAGCAACAAGAGGTGGCGTCTCCACAAAAAGAAATACGGCGCCTCGCGCCCGCTAAAAGTAAGTGCCCAATGATCGGCTGTCAGTGTCATAGCGAATAAATGCTTGTAGCGATAAACAGGATAGTGTTTGATTACTAAAAACGTCCCTGTTGACTTTGTAGCGCCAGCAGTAATTACCGCTCATATCGGAGACCGACAACCTGCTGGAAAACATCCTGGCTGTTAAACACGTGAGTGCTAAAAAAGATCGAGTATAAATCACTAGCAGAAAAATAAGAGCCTGGGAAACATACCATGTTATTGTTTCCATTTCAGAAGTTAAAGAGTCCCCATTAAAAGAAATCGATCGGAAGATCTGATAATAGAGACTGCACAACAAAAAGGTAATAATAACGTCAGTTGAATAGTTTTTGGTGACGCATCAAAGAGGGTCAAAAAACTCATTATGCCCTATATTTGTACTTACATAGGTACCCAGCCCCAAAGCCCTGAAGACGAGCCTGCCAAGTACACAGACAGGCTCAGAAACGCGTCGGCTTACAGGCTCTTGACCTTCATTCGTCTTAAGTCCGAATGTTTTTTGGCGCATAAGGCTCTTTTTATGTTTTGATAAATATATAGAACATTGATCACACTAACAGCCTCTTGCGCTATCAGGCCACAAGAAAAAGAAAAAATATTCAGCCTTAGTGGCCTGACAGAAAGTATATGGACAGGGTACTGTCAATCTCAATGAGTCACATTCTCTCAAATGTTTGTTTTGTATATATTATTTAAATGTACAAATTCTGTCTTTGTGTTTTTCTAAGTGATGTGTAAATTGTGCTTGTAAATACATGTAAATATATGTGTCCATGTGCAGGACAGTAAGTAACTCTTCGGACAGTCACAGCATTTGTAAAAATCACTGCACTTACTTTTCTTCAACACTCAAAAAAAACATATAGATTGCACAGAAGGATTAAACACCTGAGTGCAAGATTCTGCCCTAAATAAAAATTGAGCAGAACCATCAAACGAGTGACCGGGTCTTCTTTTTTCTTATAATTATAATTGTCCTACCCGGCCACACCCTTTGGACAGAACCCCCCTTGATAACAGTTGTTACTAACAGAGACACGAGACACTCCGTTTAGCGTGGAAGCCAGGTTTATCACCTGCAGCTAAGCACAGTTATCCTAGAAGTACATGCAAAGTGTAAGTTGTAAGGAAACTGCCACTTCAATCCGTGGCATACAATCTCTTATACTAAACACATTTACGATATCCCACTCCCCGCACACACAAAACTAACCAATAGGAAAAGTTGAAAAACAAGCTATCAGATATCCTAGTATAGGCCTCTTTCTCGGACCCTGTGTGTCACCCCTCCCAACAAATTAATCAGTGATGGTGTTCACAATCCCCTTTCGCAGGTGGCAGGACATACTAGTGTGCCTCAATGGATGGTTGTGTAATAGGAGCACACAAGGAGAGAATAGCGAAGGCCAGTCGGATAAGATAGTATAGGGGAAGAATGGGAGAAGATAAATAGTTAGCTGAGACAGGGATCAATCGAGCCAGACATGGATTAACAAACTCGGCCAGACCCTGACATCAGGTTTCATGAACAAGGACAATGAAGTTACTTCTTTACTGAAAAGACACGTGGCAGCTGGAAAAGCAAAAGCATTGCGTTCGCCATGTCACCTGAGTGAGGGCAACACAAAATGGTGACCGGACACAAAATGGCGGCTAGATACGGGACAAAATCTGAAATCGCCGAACCTCAGACCCTCCTTTTGCCATTACTCAGGCAATCAACCAAGGATTCAAGTCAATCTGAATCGATATCAATGGCCATGAGGTCCTCGAGCTGTTGCTGTAGCATCATTCTAATATTCTCTGTTTTCCATGATGCAGGCTTCGAAACACACATAGTGGCACACAAGCCACATATTACAGGGCCACACTGCACACAAAGGCAACAAGAGAAGATGATAGCCAAAATCATTCCCAGGAAAGTTAATATCTTCCATCCCCAGGTGGACAGTAGTCCCCAAAACCATCCCATCACAGACCAATCTCTCGTGTCTCGATGTATAGACTCGGAGAAGGTATGTAGCTTAGAGATAGCTTGGTATACCGTAGGGGCATTATCTGGAATATAAACACAGCAACTAGACCCGATCCATTTACAAACTCCACTTCTATCTGCAAGGATAATATCTAAAAATATCTGATTTTGTAAAGTCATAAGACGATCCGCCTGAAGCTCAGCTGTCACATTACTCAAGGCTCCAGAAGTTTCATCTATGGTAGCCTCAACAACACAAGCTAAATGTCTGATGTCTCTGCTATTGGTCATTGGGCCACAGAAAGGAAGCAGCCCTTTGATGAAGTCTGCTGCCTCCTGTCCTGCTGTGTCCTTTTGATCAAAAACTCCTCTAACAAGCCTCTTTTTGTGATGATTCGAAGGAGCAGTATAAGTTGGAGGAAGAAGAAAAGCCACATAACATGTACCCGAGTAATAAGTGGGAAGCCATGTATAGGCTCTATCATGACAGATGAAATATGTGCCTTGTGATGGCACTAACGGTGAAGGAATCTGAGGTGTATAGACATAGGTATAAGAACAGATACTTCTTTCCGGCTGATTCTTGATGTTCTGACCATTAATTTGTAAGCAGAAATTACCTCGGTGAGGTACAGTCCAGATTGGTGGAGAGCTTCTCAATTTAGCTTTTTTAGTAAGGGTGGTAACATACCGTGTTATGTTCCATCCGTCGTATTCTTTCTTTTCATCTACAGGAATCTTACTAATCTGAGCAATCTTAGCCATAGTCACAATTCCCTTAATCAAAATACTATGACTAAAGTCTGCTCCACCACCATATGGACGGCCAGGAGGATATCGTAACTGATTCTGGTAAAGATTAGAAAAGATAGCTAGATATGCCCAGGCGGAACCTTCATAGGAGAATGGAAAAAACAAGTGTGGCATGCCTCTTTCTGTATTATGAGGCATGAGCCCACATACCCAACAGTCAGTGGTATTCATTACTAACTGGTGTTGGTGCAAAAACTGAATAAATGAATTGTTAAAATATTCGGCCCTCCTGATCTGTTCGTGTGGTGAAAGTGTATAGAACCAGTGTGGAGAGGCGGTAGCAGAAAAAGACACGGGGACAGAAGTAGGAACAGGTAACGGCTGTAAGACATTGTGGAAAAAGGTAGGGCCGATGACCTTTTTCAGAGTTGCCCGGCGCTAACCTCCTCTAATACCACTCAAGTTACCAAACAAAGAGGCAGGCGCTGGAGACTGGAAGGCAGGAAAGAGAAGTTTTATTCCGACGGAGCAGAACACATCAACTCAGACAACAGGGTATCTTCTCGAGGTGCTCTCGCTGCATCTCTGAGGCCTGGCCTCTTATTCACAGGTTTATGATCTTTATTACAGTGTATTGCATGTGGCACATTCTTGCAAATACTTTGAAGTACGGAAAGGCATCCTCGGAATCCCCGCTTCAAGCCCGTTCCCACACACATTTACAGTAGAAGTCCCCACCCCGGTCACAACAGGTGACGATTGTCGCGCAGTTGGACATTCTGCCGATTCCCGGAATGTATGTGGTCGATCGTATCTCATGGGGTGGGGGCTTGGATCAACTCGTGGATCCTTTGATGGGAGAAGCTTCCTACTGTATGGGGGCAATAAACAGCATCCGCAGGGCCAGGTGACGGCCTGGGAACGAGCAGGACAATCGGGCACAGAGGGAAAGGGGGGGTTTTATCAAAGGACCCGGGATCATGAAAGGAATGGAGGGAGGTGTTGAGCTGGGAACAGGATGGGGTTCCGAGGCAGGGTTGCGCTGAAGAGGGGTTTATGGCCCAAGCATGTGAGAGCGGGGACTGTCAGCGCGCGGGGGATGCCTGCGAGGTCAGGAGAGAGAGAGAGAGAGAGAGACGTGCTGGCTATCGGCGATGGGCAGAGAGGCCATGGCAGTTCAAATGGCTGCTGCTTACGCGCACGAATGGGCCCAAAAAGGGGGGGGGGGCAAGATGGCGCCAATAATGTTGACACTGCAAACTAGATTTTAACAACATAAACAATCCAGCTTCCACATGCTAATAGAGTACATAAACATATTAAAACACATAGGGTTATCCCACATGGACTAACCATAAGTTTCTTAAATCGGTGTTTCATATTTACAGTCTGATTATTTACTTCCACTTCCACACCCATTACTCTAAAGGCATTGCTCACGGTAATCTTCCAAATCACTTAGCTGTGGTTGTTAGCCATCCTATGACACTGCAAGTCCTGTGGAACATAGGTCACTACTCAGGTCACAGCTTAAGACTCATAGCGTGACCCTGCAACTTGATGTATGGTGGAAGAAAAATACATGCACAAAATGTCTTTGTTGTTTTTTTTAAAGAAAAAAACAAAAAGATATGACCAGAAAAATCATAAAAATTCAATTGTTCTCGACCCTTCTTGGTCGCAAGTTATATCGAGTCTTGTTGGGAATTGTCTGGTCTTTAAACAAAGTTTCTGGATTCACAGTGTTCAAACGCAGATGTGTTGGGACTGCCTCCTGTAGCACATCGTCGTCTTCTTTCTCGCAGGTCGTATGGTCCTGGTGTGCACTACTGAATGGTATAAATCTGGGCACTGTCTCACTTTCGTTGATCGCTACACCCTCTCGACCCATTGGTCAAAAGGCAAGGGCAGGGGTATATTTTTGCAGTGCACGCCGTGAATCGTTTTTCTTCCCAGAAACCTTCACAGCCATCCTCGTGACCAACAGTACTTGACGTGGTCGGCCCCAACGAGGTTCCAAATTCCGCATTCGCTGAAAGTTTTTAATGCTGACCCAGTCGCCAGGTTGGATGGAATGACCTGGGTCTGTGGAAGCCTCTGGCAAAGCATTTTGAACCTGTTGGTGAAGATCACTCAATTTAGTGGTGAGGTCATGCAAATAATCAATCAACAGTGGGTATGGAATATCAGAGTATTTCTTAGGGTGAGGCATTCCCCAAACATTTGCCGGTTGCCCAAAAACGACCTCGTACGGACTTAAACCTAGGCGGGAATGAACAGTAGTTCTTGTAGACAGAAGTGCTAATGGTAAGGCATCAGGCCAGGCGAGACCTGTGCTCGTCTGAATCTTTGCCTATTTGAGCTTGAGAGTACCATTTTAACACTCTACCAATCCCGCTGACCTAGGGTGGTTTGCCGCATGGAATTTCTGTTTGATACCGAGACCTGCACATACTTTCTGCATGATCTCGCCCACTAATTCACTTCCATTGTCAGACAAAATAATGTGCGGCAAACCAAACCTCGGGAAAAACTCCTTCAAAAGAACTTTAGCAGTGGATAGAGCAGTATTGTCTTTTAGGGGGTAGGCCTCTATCCATCTGGAAAAGGCACAAACCACCACCAGAACATATTTGAGGTTATTGCAACGATCCATGTGAATGAAATCAATTTGAAATACCTCAAAAGGATGGGTAGGGGGAGCAAAATGACCTGCTGGAGTCGGGGTTCGCTTTCCTGTATTATGCATTAGACAAACAATGCAATGATTCACTACGTTTACTGCAAATTTCGGAATTCCCTCATTCTGCCATACTGGGGCCAAAACTTTACAAATGTCCTTCGCACTAATATGTGCTGGACCATGCACCATAGTGACCACAGGTAGTACATAGGCGTCTGGTAACAGCCATCGTTGATGCTCTGACAACTCCGTCCAACACCCAGTCGCATCCAACATTCCCGTACTTTCTTTCTACTTACTCAACTCTTTCTCAGTGGCGTCTTCTTGAATCATTTTCACACTTTCTATTGTGTCCTTACACATTCCTCCTTCTCTGATCCATCTCGCAGGGCTAGCAACATACATTCGACTCGTAACATCTCTTGCTGTCTCTTTTGCCATCTCGTCTGCAAAGGCATCCCCACGATCTACATCATCGATAATCTTTTTGTGAGCGCTACACTTGATTATTGCTATTTGTTTAGGCAAAGCAAGAGAATCAAGAAGATCAGTCACCAACTGACCATGCTGTATTTTAGTCCCATGTGAAGTAAAGAATCCTCTTTCCTTCCACAAGCGACCAAAGCTATGAGCTACACCAAAAGCATATTGGCTATTGGTGTAGATGTTTACTCTCCTTCCTTCCGCCAAAACACATGCTCTTGTTAAAGCAATTAACTCAGCTGCTTGGGCTGAATTTTGTGTAATACGTGCTGTCTCCACTACAGTATGCAAAGTAGTGACAGCATAAGCTGCAGTTGTCTCTCCATTCGGAAGCTTAAAACAAGATCCATCCACCCATAAGATCCCATCCGGATCCATAAGTGGTGTGTCTTTCAAATCTATTCAGCCTTTCGTCTCCTCCTCTGTTCGGAAAAAACAATCATGCTGTTCCTGAATATCTTTTTCATCTGGTTTGGGCAACAATGTCGCTGGATTCAGAGTATTGCACCGCTTAATATATATATGACTAGCCAAAAGTGTTAGCTCATATCCAGACAAGCGAGCACTCGTCAAGTGTTGTGTCTTAGTTCTATTCAAAAGAGTATCTACTCTATGTGGTACCATTACAACAAGAGTGTTGTCCAATACCAATCCAGCAGACTGTCGAATAGAGATTGCGGATGCTGCTGTAGCTCTGAGACAACT
Organism: Lissotriton vulgaris; assembly: GCF_964263255.1. Classification (NCBI taxonomy): domain Eukaryota; kingdom Metazoa; phylum Chordata; class Amphibia; order Caudata; family Salamandridae; genus Lissotriton; species Lissotriton vulgaris. The sequence continues at coordinate 19,226 of NW_028255809.1, read as the reverse complement.
AGGCAATGCCTTGGCTACTGGATCTAACGTAGCCGAAAAATAGGCACATGGCCGTTGCTTGTCTCCAAATTGTTGTGTTAAAACTGACAACGCACAACCTTCTCTTTCGTGAACGTACAGTGTAAAAGGCTTATTGTAATCCGGAGTACCTAACACAGGTGCAGAACACAGAGCATCACGTAAATCAGAAAAACATTCATCAGTCCAAGGGAGGGGTTGTGGCGTATCTTTCAACGTAAGCGCCAGCAAAGGTTTAGCTAACAAAGAAAAATTCGGAATCCATTGCCTACAATATGAGGCAATACCCAGAAAAGCACGTACCTCCCTCTGTGTGGTTGGCTCAGACATTTGTGCAATCGCTTGAATTCGTTCTGGGGTCAATCGTCTTCCCTCCTTCGTCAAGAGATGACCTAAGTAGGTCACCCCTTGTCAGCAATATTGCAATTTAGAAGGGGACACTTTATGATGTAAATCAGACAAATGACGCAACAAAGAGACTTTCACATCCCTACAAATATCCTCTGTATCGGCAGCAATCAGCAAGTCATCAACATATTGTATCAAAGTAGCACCTGAAGGCAAAGAAAACGCATCAAGCTGAGATTTCAAAGCTTGACTGTAGATAGAGGGACTCTCACAATAACCTTGAGGAGCACGCTTGAACCGGAAGCTTCGGCCCCCAAGAGAGAAGCCAAAAATAGCTCTGCTTTCCTCAGCAATGGGAATACTAAAGAAGGCATTCTTCCGATAACAAAACCATGCCGCTGAGGCGGGTATCATAGTAAGCAAAGCAGTGATATCTGGAACAACAGGAAACTCGGGAACAACAATCTTGTTGACTTCCCGAAGTTCAATCACAAAACGATACACAGGTGGTTGAAAAGGATCACTACGTTTAAGAACAGGGAGAACAGGACTGTTACAAACATTGCCTCTCGTTTCTTCAACCCCACCCTTCTGAACCAGATCATAGATAATAGCCATCAAGGCTCGTTCACCATCATTAGAAATCTTGTATTGTGGAATACGTGGCAATTTGACATTATACTTTATAGTGACCACATAAGGAGGAATTTGCAACAAACCAACATCATTCGGACCTGTAGCCCAAAGTGTGGAAGGAAGAGACTGCAACTCAGGTGGAAAACTATCCTTCGATAGATATGTGGGAGAAACCAATTTCCTACCCAAGGTAAGATGCACACCAGAAGGGGAGCAGTACAACGTTGCATGAAGACATTTCAACAAGTCCAGACCCAACAAATTCTCTCCGCAACCAGTGGTCAAAATAAGTGGAGCTCCCGGATTGTAAGGACCAATCGAAAGAAACAAAGGACAAGAAACTGGATTAGCAACTGGGGCGCCAGAGAATCCTACAGAAACGTTTGTTAAGCCAGACAAAGGTGCCCCAGGGAGTTTTGAATGAATCATAGAACTTCTCATTGCACCAGTGTCCAAAAGAAATGGCTCTGCAACACCCAAAGCAACTACCTCAACATAAGGCCCATTTTGATCCACTGGAACTGATACGACTCCCTTTCTTTGTCCATGGCTGTCCTAACTAGAATGAAAATCCTGAACCTCACCTTCCATACACAAATCATCATTATAGTACTGTGCAGACCGAGTATTCTGCTGATCAAAATAATTTGAATAGTTCTGTGGGGAAAAGGAATGCTGCCCCTGAGGCAACGCACCTCGCCCTCTACCTCTAGGTGCTGATTGAAAACCACCACGGCCTCACGGCCCTTGAAGTCTACTGTTTCGTTGCAATAAAACCAGACAACTATTCTTAAAATGACCTTCCTCTTTACAATAGGCACACTGATTAAGACCCAGGAAAGGTCGTGGAACAAAAGGCTCAGGTTTCTGCAGCAACCTCTGAGACTGAATAGGTTGCTGGTACTGACGCTGACCGTCACGAGGAAGATAAGCCTGCTGAAGAAGAACTTTTGTTTTTAAATCCTTAGTCTTCTTCTCAGCTTTATCTTTTTCCTCCTTGTCCCTATTCTCATAATATTGAGCAGTAGCCAATATTTGAGCGGATGAAGAAACAGCCCAAGAGCTTTCCGAATCATTTACTTTATGTGATAATTCAGGAAGAAATTAAAAACAAATGTATCCACAAATAATCGCTGTCCCCCTTCAGTACTCAAATCCTGACCACTATGGTCAATAAACGTCTCCTCAAACCGAGTAAAGAAGTCGGAAACACTCTCTTCCTTTTTCTGCTTGTACGTAGCCAGCTTATCCCAATTTACGCGTAAAGCAGGCATCATCGTCTTCATTAAGGTTATAATTCTACCAGGCAACTTTGTAATCAAATCATCTGGCTTAGCACCACCCACTTGTGCTGCATCCGCAGCAACTATATCATTCCAAGTACCACCTAAAGCTTGGTCGTGGTCCTCTCTACGAATACGAGCCCACAATGCTTGTGGAACCACATTCGCCATCAGCATATCAATATCAGCCAAATTCATAAGACATGCATCAACAGTCTGGGACAACTCTTTATAATAGCCAGCAGGATTTTTACGAGGCAAAGACTGTTTAAGAGCTAAAACTTCAGCTCTCTTCCAAGGAACATGTACCCATACACGCTGGAAATGAGCAGGGACAGGTGGATTAGCACCTACCTGCGGAACCGCTTCCCTCCATATTGGAGGAACTTCTCTCATAGGATAGTTCTTCGTTTTCTGTCTAACTGCAGGATCAGGTTCAGGAATAGTTCGGGAAGAATACAAGGTCCTAAAAGCAACGAGTGCCTGTATGGCATCCTGAACATCAGGACGCACTATAAGCCCCTTATCGAATCTATCCTGTATTTCGAATGAACCCTGAGGAGTCAGGTCCAACTCCATATCCTCCCAACCTTTAATGAGCGCATCACACATAGAATAAAAAACGTATCTTTGCGTAGGTGCATTCCATTGTAGAAAGGTACTCAATATATCAGGTACACTATATAATGAACCATTCATCATCCATTTATGAGCAAGGTAATCAAACACAACCCGTTCCTCAGAATCTGGGAAATGGCTACGAGATTGTCTTCGAGAAAAAGTAGGAGTCCTATTAAACGAACCAAAGATGGGGGAGAAAAGACCAGAAACAGTATTAATTAACCTATTACACATCGGAGAAGAAGTGGGAAGTAGAACTGGAGATGAAGTATTAAATAAAGGCATAGTGGGACTATCTATTCCAAGAGATACAAAAGGCAAAGAAGACTGAGGTACAGAAGATTGTGGCAAAGGAGGTGCTGGTAGTATTACTGGAAGAGCCAAGGGTGCAGGAGCTGGAGCTCCAGGCTGCACAACAAGTTGCTTCGCGGGTGGCAATAATACGGGTGCATTAGCGCCTGGCGCATAAGGCGTGAGACATTAAAGAATCTTCTTCAAGATCTTTACGTTGTAGGGGTAACGCAGGATAGCACCTGTCTATTGCCATCCGATGCTGCCTATCTGAGACTTCGATCACTCGATCCGTCTCATCGTCTTTAAATTGTTGGGCAGCCTATATAATCGTCATATCTTTCATTTTCCTATCTCGTTTTGCTTGCTTAATTTCTTTCTGTTTGGCTTCCTTACGCCAAAGGCGGAGAGAGTCAAACATTGCCGGCCAGGCTTTTCTTTTAAACAAAATTGATTCCAGATTGTCTAATACATCAGGCTCAAAGCTACCATTTTGTGGCCACCGTAAGACACCATCTTTCTTTGTGTATCGGATCCATGCATCGTTAAAAGCAATAGGACCGACACCATGCTTAGAATAGAGCTCATAAGTGGGAGTTCAACCGGAGTAATTGGACATGATTCCTCAAGCCGGGAATTCCTAGAACAGCAAAAACAACAAAGTTTCCTAAGTCCGCTCAGACCAGGCATTTCAATTACTCTGATCCGCTCACTAATCTCGAGGAGTGAAAGCAAAGAACACAGTACAAAAGTACTCACCCCTCGGCTTCGTCTATTGCAACAGATGAATAACAAAAATCAAAAACAAAACAAAGAAGTGGGCGCTACCCACGAATACTTAACTAGATGGTCTTCTCAGGCCAATGGAGGTCCGTCTAACGTCTTGCGATACCAATCATCACCAGAGGGTCCAAGGCAGGGCGGTGGTCGGGGCAGCAGTCAACAGCAGCTGTCAAGAAGGAGCAGCCGCACTGTAAAAGACCTTTGGTCCACTTCGACATACAGGGGTTGCTTGGTGTGGCTCGCGAATCCTCCGGAATTTTCTTGCGCGGCTTCTCACGACCCTCGGTCTGAACCACTAAAACTGAAACCGCCCCACGTTGGGAGCCAGTTGAAGAACCGGGCCTTATGGGCCGGGCGGCGCAGGGCATGCCTTAATCCCCGGCCTCACCGGCCTTGTTACTAACAGAGACACAAGACACTCCATTGAGCGTGGAAGCCAGGTTTCTTATCTGCAGCTAAGCACAGTTATCCTAGAAGTACATGCAAAGTGTAAGCTCTAAGGAGACTGCCACTTCAATCCGTGGCATACAATCTCTTATACTAAACACATTTATGATATCCCACTCCCCGCACACACAAAACAAACCAATAGGAAAAGTTGGAAAACAAGCTATCAGATATCCTAGTATACGCCTCTTTCTCGGACCCCGTGTGTCACCCCTCCCAACAAATTAATCAGTGATGGCGTTCAAAATCCCCTTTCGCAGGTGGCAGGACATACTAATGTGCCTCAATGGATGGTTGTGTAATAGGAGCATACAAGGAGAGAATAGCGAAGGCCAGTTGGATAAGATAGTATAAGGGAAGAATGGGAGAGGGTAAATAGTTGGCTGAGACAGGGATCAATCGAGCCAGACATGGATTAACAAACTCGGCCAGACCCTGACATCAGGTTTCATGATCAAGGACAATGAAGTTACTTCTTAACTGAAAAGACACGTAGCAGCTGGAAAAGCAAAAGCATTGCGTTCGCCATGTCGCCTGAGTGAGGGCAACACAAAATGGTGACCGGACACAAAATGGCGGCTGGATACGAGACAAAATCTGAAATCGCAGATCCTCAGGAGCCTGTTGGACAGGAACAGGAAGTTGGCGACTGTGGGGCACTTCCTCCCTCCCACCCTCCCAAAAATGGACTCCTTGCAAAAACAAATGCAGCCAAATGTCAATCTGAGGAGTTATTCTGATCCAAATCATCAATTTCAGAAGGTTTATGCTGCCAGTGAAATATTTCTTGTGCAGAATTGCAATTTTTGCAAGTTCGAGAAAGCGAGTTGTGCAAATCTCCTGCCGGATATCAGCTGTGCGGCGCATCTACGTGATCGCGGGCCCTTATGAGGAATTCGCTTTCTGAAAGTCTCCCAGTGCAAGATGGCAGGACGCTATGACGTACTCGCGGTTGAAAAGTCTTGCACGATCACGCAATGACATACTCGCAGTCGAAAAGTCTCACATGATCACGTAGCAGGATCGAAAATGGCGCCGCACACGCAAACCGGGAGGAAAACAACTCGGCGAATTCAGAATTACGGTAAGTCAAGCAGCGCGTGTGAGATTGTATTTTTGAAGCGCAACTAAGCAAAGAAAATGTGTCAACTCGCAAATTGCGAATTCTTTGACAATTTCACGCGATTCGGGGACTAGAAATTGTCAAAAATTTGCAAATTCCACGAGCGGAACGTATTTTCAGCCCATACTTAGTTTTTAGTTGGATTTTATGGTGAGGCGAGTCCTCATCCCATCCTACATTATTTTTATATAATACAGGAGCCTGGGCTACTTCCTATTTCCTGGCATAGGTATAGTTTAAATGAATTGGAATCTGATTGGAGAAGGCTGGCATAATAATTTCTTTGCCATGTCATACCTTGGTGGCAACCCCACAATCATGGGGTGTATCCCTGGGCACAGGTTAATGTGCTGTGAACAACAGCTACATTTTCAATAAACAGCTCTTTTCAAATTTTCTGGTTTGTTGCTTCATTCTTTAATGTGTTAGTTTCACACATTTGTTTCACTGCATTCACAAATGGTACTTCATGTCCCATAATGCTTTGTCTGTATCAAAAATATTATCAATCCTCACTTTGTGGTAAATAAATTTACCGGAACATGTTTCTATGCATTAAATGATAGCTCAATCTCAATAAAAATGAAAGGCAGAGTCCGTGGTATCTGAGTCATACGGGCTTTAATTCTTAAGCTCGAGCTAAGGGACATCGGATTCTATCACCACTAAGGTTCAGGAAGGGATATTCAACATTTTATTGACAGTGCACAATATATATAGTAAAACGGTACAATTGTATTGAATACAGGAGGCGTAACAAGTGAAAGGAAAGAGATAAGAACACATGTGCGTAGCAGGGGGCGTAAAAGAAGGCGTGTAATAGGCGTACACGGAGGTGTGTGATGTGGACGTCACAGAAAGTGTCATAGGTGGGTGGATGCATAGAGGTAATCTGCAGAGTCAGCAGGATGTGCAGATGCGCGCGCAACTAGTATGACGTGACATTGACGTGTAACTGGGGAGAACTGGGGCTTGACTTTAGCACTAGTAAAGGAGACAGAAGTCTGGAATGTCAGAACGACCTGGACCTATAACATATCTGGTATCTTATGTTTGGGGATGTATTATCTGGAGTAAAAGGTCTCTCGGGCAGAGGCTATACACTACTGAATGCTAGTGGGTGCATACATGTCTTGGTGCAATGCGCGGGCCATGGGCCTACTATGGCAACGGGAGCTGTAAATTACTTGCATGGAGACAGGAAGGCCGGGCCCTTTGCTCTGTAGCCGGGAATATGTTTACCTATATCACTAGACTGGAATGTGTTTTCGAGGAGGCTGAACTGATAACTTGAAGGCAAAATACTGTCTTGGCAGGCAGGCCAGGCTGAGCCAGGCACCGCTTCGCTTGGCAGGAAGTAAGGCAGAGGTCAGGGATGCATACCTAAACGGCAGCTTTCAGAGGCAGAAGGGGTTCGGAGACAGAAATCAGGGCCTAGCTCGGCAGAGCCAGGAAAACGTACAAAGTATACCATGTAAAGACGTTGGCATGGCATGGTTAAAGACTGAATTATAGATCCATTCATGGTGGATCTGGTAGAGGACATGTTAACGTTGGACGCAAATGCATTTGCGTCTTCATTTTCGGCCAAGGAGGGGAAATGCATGGAGGTCATGCACATACATGGAACGTTGGGGTACACGATAGGGGACATACTAGGCCATTTAAAATCCAATTTTCCTCATTCCCTCCTTGTCCCCTACGTTCCCTTCAGGATATATCTATCTTCATGAGTCCATCTATCTGTTCATATAACATCATTTGCTCGTCTCTTTTCATTCGGGCACGGGATCGTGGACTTGGATGGGGAATACATGATGTGGCGCACAAGCCGCAAATCGCTGGCCCACATTGCAGACAGAGACAACAACTGAATACTATGAGTAGTATTATTCCAAGGAATGACAGTACTTTCCATCCCCAGGCTGATATCACGCTCCAGAGCCAGCCGGACCAAGTCCAGGTGCCTGGATTCTGGTGTATCTGATTCGCTATTTTATGAAGCCGAGTTATGGCTCTATATACTGACGGTGCGTTATTAGGTATGAAAACGCAACAACTGGATCCGATGACTCTACAAGCTCCGCCCCTATCTGCCAAGATGACGTCAAGGACAAGACGATTTTGAAGAACAACAAGTCTCATAGCAGACTACTCTTCGGTCAAGTTACCTAGGGCAAAAGTAGGTTCATTCACTACTGCTTCAAGGGTACGTGTCAATCTACGTATCAATTTACTATTCTGGATGGGACCTATGAAGAAAAAGAAACCTTTATTGAAATCTGTGTATTGCTCTAATGTAGTTTCAGTCTGATCGACAATAGGGGGCTCGATCCCTCTCCTGTGTCTGACATGTGTTAGATGGGTATTTCTGTGATAATCGGGTGGGGCTAGAAAAACTGGTGGCAGTAGGAATGCAATATAACATGTTCCATCCCAATCCATGGGCAAACGTACATAAGCTGTCTGACCACAAATGAAATAGGAATGTCGGGAGGCTTTGAATGTAGACTTGCCTTTATCACTGAATTCGACTACTGTATTACAATCGCTGTGTCCAAGATGTACTGAACCATTCTTTCTGACACATAATTCACCTTTCACTGGTAAAACTGAAATAGAGGGTAAGTTCGGACTAGTCTCAGACTGGACATTCAGAATCATGAGGTTAAGGGAAAAATTACCTAAATCATACACTTCATTTTCTAGATTGGTACCTGTCATTTGGGGAAGACCCTCCTTGTCTGGGAAACATGCCTTATTCATAACTGTATTCAGGTCCCCCCATATCCAATTACCGTGGGAAACTTGGGACTTACTGTCCAGCGAGGACATTAATGCAAACCATGCCCCACACGAACCATTATGTGAAAACGGATAAGGAAAGAGAGGCAGAGCTCCCGTCATTTTCTGGTAAGGGGGGAGTCGGCCACATACCCAGCAATGAGTGGCATTGCTGGTCTGGTGAGAATGGTGTAACATACGGATAAAAGTATTGTTGCACAGTGCAAGGCGATAGGATAACTCGTGTGAGGGCAGGTCACTAAAAGTGTGCTCTACAGTGTCATTAGAAGAAGAATGTACATGTGTACCAAGGGGAGGGAAAAATACATGTAACATCCAATTTATGCATATAATCGTAAGACTCAGAAAAACATGAAAAGTAACGTAATAATGCAACGACTTCAGAGATTTTTACAATATTTTCGTTTCTTGATCTCCTGTCTATCTCTCTCACTATGTGGGTCTATCTTATACATGTCAGAAACCTGTCTAACCGCTTCACCCGAGGGGGACTTAAACAATTAAACGCTGTCTGACTTACTAGACCTCAATTTCAATTTGTACTCCTGCTGCCGAGTTTTCTCTAACAGGGGGAGTTTAGAGTCAGTGTTCGGAAGGGGGCAGTCCTTAATTTCAGTTCCCGGACACAGTCCGTGAAAGCGCTTCACATGACTGGAATGCAACCATCCCTTGCGACCTTCCAGCTTTACAGCGGTCCTCGTCGTCATCAACACCAGCTTTGGCTGCTTCCACCTGGGCTCCAGAGGGCTTGATCGGTCAAAATTTCGCACCACGACCACGTCACCGGGAACAAGTTCATGCGGTTTCACCTCTGTGTTGTCTGGGAAGGCAGCCGCGACCTGTGAACGACAAGATTGTAGTGCAGACATCAAGGAGGCCAAGTAATCTGTCAGCATATTACTGTCGACATCGGTTATTCTTCTGGGCATAGGTGTACCCCACATGTTTGGGGGACGGCCAAAGACAATTTCATAAGGTGACAAACCAGTTCTAGAATGGGCTACCATACGCATATAAAAGAGGGAAACTGGAAGGGCTACTATCCAATCTACACCTTTTTCTGCACAGACCTTTGCAAGACGTGTTTTCAGAGTCTGATTGTGTCTCTCAACTAGACCAGCTGCTTCGGGGTGTCGTACGCAATGGAACTTCCACTGGTACCCTAACAAGAGGGAAACCTGCTTCATGAGCTCGGACGAGAATGGCTGTCCGTTATCTGAATACACGACACGGGGCAAACCAAATCTCGGGAAAAATTCACGAACCAACTGCTTGGCAGTGGTCGCGGCAGTGTAATCTGGGACTGGATATGCTTCTGTCCATCTGGAAAGGGCACATACAACAACGAGGACATACTTGAATCCTCGACAATGTTCCATCTGGATATAATCCATCTGGAGGACTTCAAAAGGGTGATCAGGAGGATGAAATCCACCTTGCTCTACGGGAATGCCTTTGCCTGGATTAAACTGACAACAGATCATGCAAGTACGCACTTTCTGTTTTGCTGCTGCTCGTAAATGCTTGTTGAACCAAAGGTTCTGAATGCTGTCTAACATGGCTTTCTCTCCTAAATGTGCAGGACTATGTGCTGTATTTATGATAACTTGAACCATGGAGTCGGGGAGAAACTATGTGGCTTTTCCCTTTGTCATCCATCCCTGGTCTGTCTGGATCCCTCCTAGTTCAGTCCATTTCTTGATTTCGTCTGGAGTAGCATGTGTCTGTATGTCTATTACGTCTTGTGTGGGATCCCTGACTGTCATGCAATGCGTCAGTGAAGGAACTACTGTCTTTGTCATGTCAGCTGGAGTGTCTGTATGAGTCTGAGCTGTAAGCTCATCTGTTCGATCTGCCAGGTCGTTACCCTGGGAAATGGCGGCAGTGACTTTCGTATGTGCTTTGCACTTCATGATGGCTATGGCTGTAGGCAAGTGTATTGCTTTTAACAGAGCTTGAATGAGGGGACCGTGCTGTATCTTGGCACCGTGGGAGGTCATAAAACCTCGTTCTTGCCAGAGGACTCCGAAGTCATGTACAACTCCGAATGCATAACGGGAATCTGTGTAAATGTTAACTTTCAGGTTCTTGGCTCGAATACAGGCTTGTGTCAGAGCAATGAGCTCTGCTGCTTGGGCAGACAGGGTGTCAATACGATGTGTTTCTATGACTTCAGTTTCAATGGTCACTGCATATGCGGCCACTAACTCTCCTGTACTTGTTCTCATACAAGAACCATCTACATAAAGTGTCAGGTCTGGGTCTAGTTATGCGATGTCTGTCAAGTCTTGTCTTGGCTTCGTCATAGTGTTAATGACTTCCACACAGTCATGTGGCATAGGGTCTGCTGTAATCGAGGGTAACAGTGTAGCTGGATTTAAGATATTGCAACGTCTGATTTCTATGTGTGGCTGAAATAGTGTCAGTTCATAACCTGTCAGTCGTGCTATGGTCAAGTGCTGAGTCTGTGTTCGGTTTAAAAGAGCTTCCACGGAATGTGGAACCTGTACTGTCAGGGGATGTCCTAATACTATGGAATCGCTTTGTCTGATAGCTAAAGCTGTTGCTGCAACTGATTTGAGGCATGCAGGCAGAGCCTGGGCTACTGGATCTAATGTACTGGAAAAATAAGCACATGGCTTGTGTGAACCTGCTTGATCCTGTGTGAGTACGGACAATGCTGTAACTTCGCGTTCAGTGACAAAAAGTGTAAAAGGCTTGCTGTAACATGGTGTCGCTAAAACAGGTGCTTGACATAGGGCTTTCTTCAATTCGTCAAAAGCTTGTGTGTGTTCCTGAGTCCAAGGGATGACAGTCGCTGTCGCTGCCTCCTGTGTTGTCAACTGTATGAGTGGCTTGGCAAGATATGCGTACTGAGGAATCCATTGTCTACAGTAAGAGGTGAGGCCTATGAAGGCCCGTACTTCCTTCTGTGTCTTGGGCTGTGGCAGATGTGCAATTAACTGGATGCGGTCAGGTGTTAGCTGTCTCCCCCTCTTGGACAGCAAGTGACCAAGGTAAACAACTTGCTGGACACAGAATTGTAGCTTCGAAGGGGAAACCTTATGCCCTTTTTCGGCCAGAAAATACAAGACTGTCAGTGATGCACGTTCACAGTCACGTTCTGTGCGGGCAGTGATCAATAGATCATCGACATTCAAGGACCGGTTGGACAACAACGCACACAACTGCAAGGAACTCTTCAACATCGTCAAAGAGCTTTCCAACCCCAGCGCAGGAAACAACGACATCACCCCATCGCAAGACCTCTGCAACTCCCTGGCTTCATACTTCCACAACAAGATCGCGGACATACACAACAGCTTCAACAACCAACCAACGCACACCATGACCGAACAACCACCCCCCACCACCACCCTCCACGCCTGGACCCAGATCAGCACCGAAGACACCATCCGCACGATGAACTCCATCCACTCCGGATCACCGACCGACCCCTGCCTTCACCACGTCTTCAACAAGGCCGACGCTGTCATCGCACCCCACCTGCGAGACATCATCAACACATCCTTCGACACCACCACCTTCCCCGAGAGCTGGAAACACGCCGAACTCAGCGCTCTACTCAAGAAACCAACAGCGGACCCCACCGACCTCAAGAATTACCGCCCCATCTCGCTCCTCCCGTTTCCAGCCAAAGTCATCGAGAAGACCGTCAACAAGCAGATGGCCGCTTTCCTCGAGACGAACGGATCCCTCGACCCCTCACAGTCCGGCTTCCGAGCCAACCACAGCACCAAGACCGCCCTCATCGCCGCCACCGATGACATCCGAGCCCTGATGGACAACGGAGAAACAGCGGCCCTCATCCTCCTGGACCTCTCCGCGGCATTCAACACGGTCTGCCACCGCACCCTAGTACGGCGCCTCAGCAACGTCGGAATCCAGGACAAGGCGCTGGAATGGATCATCTCCTTCCTCGACGGGAGAACACAGAGAGTCCGCCTACCACCGTACAAGTCAGAGGCCACCGAAGTCATCTGCGGCGTCCCCCAAGGATCATCTCTGAGCCCCACCCTCTTCAACGTCTACATGAGCCCCCTCGCGGCCATCGTACGCAAACACAACCTCAGCATAATCTCCTACGCCGACGACACCCAGCTGATCCTCTCCCTGACCAACGACCCCGCCGCCGCCAGAGCCAACCTGCACGAAGGGATAAAAGAGGTAGCCGAGTGGATGACGACCAGCCGCCTGAAACTGAACTCGGACAAGACGGAGGTCCTCATCCTGGGCTCCTCTCCCTCCGCCTGGGACGACTCCTGGTGGCCTCCCGCCCTGGGCTCCGCACCCAAACCGACAGACCATGCACGCAACCTGGGCTTCATCCTGGACTCCTCCCTCTCCATGACCAGGCAAGTCAACAACGTCTCCTCGGCATGCTTCAACATCCTACGCATGCTACGGAAGATCTTCTGGTGGATCCCCACCGAGACCAGGAAGACCGTCACCCAGGCCCTCGTCACCAGCCGACTGGACTACGGCAACGCCCTCTACGCCGGTACCACCGCCAAGCTCCAGAAGAGACTCCAGCGGATCCAGAATGCCTCAGCCTGACTCATCCTCGACATCCCACGAACCAGCCACATCTCCGGACATCTGAGAGACGTTCACTGGCTCCCCGTCAACAAAAGAATCACCTTCCGCCTCCTCACCCACGCACACAAAGCCCTACACGACCAAGGCCCGAGCTACCTCAACAGCCGAGTCAACTTCTACGCTCCCAAACGCCACCTCCGATCAGCCAACCACGCCCTCGCCGCCGTCCCCCGCATCCGAAGAGCGACTACAGGAGGAAGGTCCTTCTCCTACCTGGCCGCCAAGACCTGGAACTCCCTCCCGACCGACCTGCGCCTGACCCAAGACCACCTCTCCTTCAGGAAGAAGCTGAAGACCTGGCTGTTCGAGCAGTAGCGGCTCCCCCCCCCCAGCGCCTTGAGACCCTACGGGTATGTAGCGCGCTTTATAAGTGTCACTGATTGATTGATTGACATATTGGAGCAGAGCAGTGTCAGTAGGCATATGAATACTGTCTAGTTGTCGTTTCAGAGCTTGACTGCAAATACTAGGACTTTCCGTGAACCCTTGAGGTGCACGTGCAAATTTGAAGCTTCGGCCATTTAAACAGAATCCGAAAAGGTACTGGCTTTCCGGATGAATGGGGACACTAAAGAAGGCATTCTTGAGGTCAATTACAGTAAAGAACGCCGCTTCGGAATCAATGGCAGTCAATAGGGATGAGATATCTGGGACCACTGGGTACTGAGGTATGATACATTTGTTAAGCTCTCGAAGGTCGATCACTAGTCTGTAGACTGGAGGTGCATTTGGGTCAGTTCGTTTAAGAATCGGAATGATAGGAGAATTACATACATTGGAGTCAGTTTCTACAACCACTCCTTGGGCAATGAGCTCGTCAATAATTTTCAATAAGGCTGCTACAGCCTCAGGTGGCAATTTGTATTGTCGGATTCGGGGTAGTACAATTCCTTGTTTCAGAGTAACACGATATGGTGTAATATGCATACAACCTACATCAGTTGGACCTTGTGCCCATAAATGCTGTGGTACATTCTGCAATCGTGGATCAAAATCTCTTAACACATAATGACCCTTAAAGTCACGCAAAAACATTCTCACTCCTTCTGGAGAACAACAAATAACTGCTCCTAGCTCTTTCAATGTCTTGATACCAAGCAAGTTTTCTGGACATGATTTCGTAAGTAACAAGTCTGTAGTACGAGACAATGGACCAACTTCTAGGGAAACTGGCTTTGACACTTCGTTAACAATAGGCTTTCCTGAAAAACCCAGGGAAACATTCTGTGAGCCTGAGAGGGGAGCCCCTGGAACCTCGTCATGACTGATGGTAGTTCTACTTGCCCCTGTGTCAATCAAAAATTTTCTGTCTTTCCCTAATACCTGACTATGCACATAGGGACCCTCTTGATCTACAGGAACTTCGATAAGAGGCAGACCTACTTCCCTCTCCAGGCTGTTTCATGAATACTGTTGATAATCTGGATAATCTGACTGCGCATACTGGTACATTTGCTGTGTAACATGTTGTGTGGCAGCTATAGGCTGGGGTACGGCTACTGTCTGTTGTGCGTTCTGGGGAGGTTGCGTGTTCTGCGGAACATGTTCCTGTCTAGGAGGACGTGGTCTTTCTTTCGTCTTGCCTGTAGCTATGTTGTGTTTCAGAACGGCACATTCATTCACATAATGACCTGGCTGTTTACAGTAATTGCATGTCCCTTTAACAAGAGCTGCAGAATGACTAGTCTGCGTAGCACCCCTCTTCTGGCTGTTATTCGGAACAGATTGTGCAACTAGCACTTTCATTTTCGTGTCTTTCATACGTCTTTTCTCGTTTTCTTGCTCTTCTCTAATTCGGTTCTGATGGTACTGTAACATTTGTAACATCTGTGAAGGGGTGTTAGCTTGCCAAGTACTTTCGACTTTCAGTACTCTATTCTTAACTTGTGGTAAGGAATTTTCTACTAGCTTGGTCACAAAAAGATGTGGATAGGACTCACTACTTGTTTTCAGGCCGCTATTAATAATAAAACATTTCTCGAATCTGGAATAAAAATCACTAGTGTCCTCGTCCTGTTTCTGTTTACAGGCTGAGATGGCATCCCAATCTTCCTTTTTCGTGGTTAGTAATCTTGGCAAAACCTGAACTAATAACTCGGGCAATGCCTTGGCTTTATCCCCGAGACCAGTACCTGGAATACGTGTATTTTCTTCATTCTCTAATTCTGCCCAGTCTATCTTTTTCTCTCCCACCTCCCAATCTTTTTCTTTGAGTTTCTCGTAAATACCCGCAGGCAACAGGACTTTTAGCATTTTAAGTATATCAGGATACGTGTACTCTCCCATGCGGAGCATGTCTTTTAATTCACGGTGAAACCCTGCTGGATCTTTATCATGACAGGGCACTAACTTTTTCATTTCCAATAGTTCTATTTTTGTCAAGGGGGTGTAAACAAACACTCGTTGGAGCGCACCTCCCGTTGTCTGAACAGGATGCACTTCTCGTAAATGTAAAATGTTTTCCTGACTGGGGACGGGACAGGAACGAAATGTGGCGTCAAGAACGTTCCGTACTTGTGCCGTTGTTCTAGAATGACATTAATCAAATCGGTACCTAGGCCTCTCCATCTATTCAGGAGTAACTCTTCTAATACATTGTGTAGGGGACCTGGATCAGAATGATGACTTTTATACAGAGAAATAAGGTGCTGGATCATGTACACACCGACTAGTCGTTGTTCGTCTGGGGAAAAATTCAAAAACGTCTGGGCCACTACATCGTCTGGATATATACTAGAATCACCAGCCCATTGGACTGCTGATCTGGCTAACTGTTGTTCATGCATGGTACTAAGTTCACTATAACCTAGTCGTAATTGCAGTATTTTATCAGAGGCTTAGAACACATGTTCAAGAGAACATTGTTCTGGTATGGGAGAAAGGAAACGTTTCTTCTTTTCTAGACGAATGGGTCTGTCAAAAGGTCTTGCTCTACCTACGTACGCTATTCTGTCTGTGTTTTCTTGTGCATCTTCTATATCTTCTTCCTCTGTGGTTTCACTTTCCTCTTTCTCGGCTTCCCTGTCAGCATTTTCTTTATCGTGTATTATTACAATCTCTTTACGAATCTTTCTGTACATGGATTCTATACAACTCTGTTTATTATGTCTACCATCAGCTATATTATTACTCCAATTTATCAGCATATCCATCTCCTCTTTGCTCGTACTTGGCCGATCTCGTTCCCTAATCAGACAATTTATCAAAAACTGTAAAATCATCCTTTGTGTTTCGGCCTTGTGGTGTGCCATGGCCTCGCGAATGCATTCTGGTCTCTCCCCTGTTCTAATAAAATGGTATATGTTGTCTAAATGATTAGTCATGTCTGTTAAAAGAACCAAATAGTTTGTAACACGTCGTAGACGTAATGAAAATAACATCATCTCATCTTCGCCTGGCACTGGATCATATCTACAATCTGTGATGTACTGTCTAAGAGTTGCAAATGACGCAGCTTTGGGTGTACGCTGTAATGCTGCTTCTCTGAGCGTGGTTCGCTTAATTTGAGGCGGGGTGACAGGATGACCTCCTACGGCGCCTCCTGAGGCGGAAGCATAACCACCAGCTAGCTGTGCTGTTACTACGGGTGTCATAGCATGAAAAGTAGGTGCAGGTAATGTAGGTAGACTCTGGGTTGTCGGTGCAGAGAAAGGATTAGTAGGAGCGGTAACAGGAGGAACAGTAGCAGTAGTAGTGACAGTAGCGACAGGATGGGAAGTGACAATGGGTGCGGGAGTCGAGTCTTGAGGAAGTGGGGGAACCGTATTGTGAACAGGCTGAATAGGCTGTTGTACATTATTAGCGGGTGGTACGCGTACATTGGTATATGCTGGAGCTACATCATCTAAAGAGGAAGAAAGGAAAATGTCCGCTGCAGTCTGTTTGTGACGGAATTTAGTCGGGACCAATGGCGGGGGTAAATTACTGGGTACTTCCGGGGTCGCCGCAGGCAGGCCCTCGGCAAGAAGGGGATACATGCCATTAATAAGGGCATTTCTTTGTCTGTCTTGTTGCTCTATTCTGATTCGTTCTCCTTCTTCAAGTAATTCTCTTTCTTTAGCTTTTTCAGATTCTTCTCTACTCTTCTCTGCTTTTCTGAATTCTTTCTCCGTTCTTTTATGCGCTTCCTTACGCCATAATTCTATGGCATCTTTCTGGGATTGTCTGGCTTTCTTTTTCCATAATGCTTCCTCTACTCTCATGATGCACTCAGCATCCCATGTTCCTGAAACAGGCCATCTATATTTCTCGTCTAGATGCTTGGTGTAGTCTACCCATAAGTCTAAGTACAGTATGGCATCTAAGCCGTGCTTGTGGTACATAAAATGACCTGGAGTGTCCCTAGGCGGGACAGGAACTGCTTCCTCGAGTATCCCTTTCCTAGTTCCTATCTGGCGTAACTTCGAGAACAGTGGCATGATTACTTTTACTCGAACACAATAAACACAGTAATGAAATGCAAACAGTCATTCATACCACGACATTAAACACATTAAAACATTTCGAACAGATACTGTCTAGCACATAAAACATGAACCCTGGAAATCTCGAGTATACTAGAATACTTGAAATACTAGATGCACTGTCTAAACTGTCTACAGAACATACCGGTCCCATAAAGAGACACGTCATACCGTATTCACCTAAGTGAACACGTACGGACCAGGTCTGTGTACCCAGACCTGTCTTGACCGGGCACAAATTAATGAACCCGTCTTGATGCGTCCCCAGCAACGGTACTCACCGGGAAGCAGAACTTGAACTTGAACTTGAAGGCCTCGGACTGGACTGGACTGGACTGCGACTTCTCCTACGCATGCGCTTCGGAACAGGTGGGCCTCTGGATACCTCGGACCTTGCTCTCTCGGCTTGGGCTCTGGTCGGGACTCTCCGCATTCCTCACCGCCTCGTCTGGATGCCGGACCGCAGTCTCCGTCTCCTCCGTGGGCCTGAGGGAGATAGCAGGAAAACCCGCAGGTGCGCGCAGACGTCCATCACAGCCGCAGAAGGGGTCAGGGGCCTGCGTACATCGCCGGCGCGTGGGGAAGGGGAGGGGTCCCTGTTCGGGCGCCAGTTTATGTGGTAAATAAATTTACCGGAACATGTTTCTATGCATTAAATGATAGCTCAATCTCAATAAAAATGAAAGGCAGAGTCCGTGGTATCTGAGTCATACGGGCTTTAATTCTTTAGCTCGAGCTAAGGGACATCGGGTTCCATCACCACTAAGGTTCAGGAAGGGATATTCAACATTTTATTGACAGTGCACAATATATATAGTAAAACGGTACAATTGTATTGAATACAGGAGGCGTAACAAGTGAAAGGAAAGAGATAAGAACACATGTGCGTAGCAGGGGGCGTAAAAGAAGGCGTGTAATAGGCGTACACGGAGGTGTGTGATGTGGACGTCACAGAAAGTGTCATAGGTGGGTGGATGCATAGAGGTAATCTGCAGAGTCAGCAGGATGTGCAGATGCGCGCGCAACTAGTATGACGTGACATTGACGTGTAACTGGAGAGAACTGGGGCTTGACTTTAGCACTAGTAAAGGAGACAGAAGTCTGGGATGTCAGAACGACCTGGACCTATAACATATCTGGTATCTTATGTTTGGGGATGTATTATCTGGAGTAAAAGGTCTCTCGGGCGGAGGCTATACACTACTGAATGCTAGTGGGTGCATACGTGTCTTGGTGCAATGCGCGGGCCATGGGCCTACTATGGCAACGGGAGCTGTAAATTACTTGCATGGAGACAGGAAGGCCGGGCCCTTTGCTCTGTAGCCGGGAATATGTTTACCTATATCACTAGAATGGAATGTGTTTTCGAGGAGGCTGAACTGATAACTTGAAGGCAAAATACTGTCTTGGCAGGCAGGCCAGGCTGAGCCAGGCACCGCTTCGCTTGGCAGGAAGTAAGGCAGAGGTCAGGGATGCATACCTAAACGGCAGCTTTCAGAGGCAGAAGGGGTTCGGAGACAGAAATCAGGGCCTAGCTCGGCAGAGCCAGGAAAACTTACAAAGTATACCATATAAAGACGTTGGCATGGCATGGTTAAAGACTGAATTATTGATCCATTCATGGTGGATCTGGTAGAGGACATGTTAACGTTGGACGCAAATGCATTTGCGTCTTCATTTTTGGCCAAGGAGGGGAAATGCATGGAGGTCATGCACATACATGGAACATTGGGGTACACGATAGGGGACATACTAGGCCATATAAAATCCAATTTTCCTCAACTTCTC